>NW_024868127.1:0-187901 GCF_013358625.1 Macadamia integrifolia
CTACTTAGCTCGAGGGATGCATCATAATATGAGCCTCCCTACTTGACCAGAGAGTCACTCTTACAAGGGTTACTCTACTTGGCTTTAGGGAAAGAGAGACAATTAAAATAAAAGTAATAAATTGATGGTTCTATGGCTAGGAGGGGCAAAGCCAACACATACATTAGCCATGAACCTTAGGGGAAAGGGATAGCAATAATGTAACGACTGAAATTAAAATCCTAAATTAAGAAAGAAAGGGTAGTCAGAAAAGGGAATGAGAGGGGGGGAGAGAAGATTACTGAAAGAACCTACTTACTTGAATCAATGCTTGAACTTGAAAACTTGGGTGATTTGAGATATGACCAGTACCAAAAACCAGATCTGGAATAAACCAAATCTGAAATTTCTAGTACTAGAGAAAACAAATGTTGAAAAAAAAAATGTTCCAAGGCTCGTGATCTTGTCACCTAGATCTAAGCCTAGAATTATAACTTTAAAAATTACAACTCAATTGCATAAATCATAAACATAAAAGACCGAATAAGAATAAAAGAGTGCTTGCATTAATTGACATAAAAAAAACAAAAGTGATTAAAGCAAAAATAAAGTAGAACTAAAACTAAAGAGAGTGAGAGAGGGAGAGAAGAAAACTAAGCATAAACTAGAAAATAAACTAAGGGGAATAATAATAAATAGGAGGGGGGAGGAAGGGGCTTTTATAAGGTTTTTGTCTTGCCTCCTTCTTTCTACAAGTCTTCTTTAAGAAAAGAAAGAAAATAAAATTAAATTAAATCTTGATAAAAATCCTCATTCTCTGAGATATTGTGTGAGGAAAGAGAGAATCTGTTTCCAAAATTAACAAATTCTATTCCTTCCTTACAATATTAACCAATATCTTGCAATCTTTATTAAATTAGAAAGGAATCTCTGCATAGCATCTTCAAGATCTTGTGAGGTGATAAGGAGAGAGAATAATCTTTAGGATTTTGTAGAAGAGAGGATGTGGTACCAATGAGTGGGTCCCACCTTTGGACTGGTTCTTGATTCACTTCAAGCACTTTCTCTTATAGACTTGGAAACTGAAAAAAAAAATAAGAAAAATAAAAGTAGTACTATCCAAAATGGGGCAAAATATACATTTATATCCCTAAGATTTCACACATTATTGTGCTCATCGAATTCCCCCATACTTGACTTTTTCTCATCCTCGAGCAAGACAAATAAATAAAGAAACGAAATAAAAAAACTTAACTCACTTTCATAGGAATCGCGGTTGCATTTAGCACGTGCAACAAGCCTCTAAACCCCTAAGTTACCCTAATGGACGAGTTGTGTCTCGTGGGTGTTTGCAGTGAATATACCCAAAATTTAAATTAACTCGAAAAATTACCATTTAAAGTTTCCAATAACTACAAAACAAACACCCTCTTTCAATTATAGCACATCAACCGAGGAACCCCCACACTTGAACTTTAATACTCTATCTAGATTTAGGAACATTCACACATCTCAAATAGGGACGACCCTTGTATCTTCTAAAGCACGACCAATCCTAAGGCAAACCACATTGCAAGGTAGGGACCATGAACTAGGGTTTTAGAGCGTTGATCAATCACAAACAACAATGCATAATGGTGTCTTTATTTTTTTTAGTAGAGAACTTATTCTACTCCACTACATTTGGCCTGAATAACATGGTGGAGCAAACACTAGAAACCCAAGTTACTAAGTAGCTTCGCTTTATGCATATGCCAACAAAGACAGTGATGCTAAGTTATTTTCGGAAGTATTCCTTCCTAAGAGGTTCGATCAAAATACTCCGCTTCATGAGGTGCAATATTCTGTCTAGCTCCTAGAAATTCTATACTTATTTTCTACTTTTTGACCAATTTTCACTTTCTTTGCATATCCATATCATATATTTTTATATCATGCTAAGAATATAGTCTCAACTCCTAACCTAAGAACAAGGACATCAACTAACAAATGGTCTTACACCTTAAGACAAGTATCTCTAAATCATTTAAGTGAGGTCCTACTTCAAGACATATATTCATTACCATCCTTCCAATAGGGATTATAGTACCAAGATGGGCCTAGATCTTAATTTTTTTTTTTTTTGTAGGGTGTGTATAAAGCATCGAAAAACTCTTAAAAATAACTTCAAGTTCTAAATAGTCAAACCCTCCCCCATACTTAAATTGTGTAATGTCCTCAATGCAGAAAAAGAAAAAAAATGATAAGACAATAGAAGGACAAAGGAGAGGAAATTATCAAATGGGATCAAATATTATCATAAAGAGGCTAATGGAGAATCATGACCTCTGCATCATGCATTGAAGGCAACTCAAGGAATGGCTTCAAACGATGCCCATTAACTTTAAAAATTTTCTGAGTGGATGGCTTTATACCCTCTATGGCACTATGGGGGAATACTGTTTGCATAAGGTAAGGACCTTCCCACCGAGAACGAAGTCTTCCTAGAAAGATATGCAATCTAGAATTGTACAACAAAACTTTATCACCAGGCATAAAAGATTTCTTAACAAGGCCTATCATGAAAATTTTTAGTCTTTTCCTGGAAAATTTTTGCACTATCATAGGCATCATTTTGTAATTCCTCCAACTCAGATAGTTGGAGATCTCTATGAGCTCCTACGGTAGACAAATCAAAATTAAATTTCTTAATCGCCCAAAAGGCACGATGTTCTAACTCAACAGAAAGGTGGTAGGCTTTCCCGGATACCAAACGGTATGGGGATTGACCAAGTATGGTCTTGTAAGCAGTCCTATACACCCACAAAGCATCCAACAAACGGTTAGACCAATCCTTTCAATTTGGGTTAACTGCCTTCTCTAGAATTTGCTTGATCTGTCTATTGGACACTTCTACCTGCCCACTGTTTGGGGGTGGTATGGGATAGCCAAATTGTAAGTAATCCCATACTTCTTCACTAAGGCCTCAAAAGGCTTATTACAAAAGTGTTTTCCCCTATCACTAATGATAGCTCTAGGGGTATCAAATCGGAAAAAAAAATTTTCCCTTAGGAATTGAATGACCACCTTATGGTCATTGGTCTTACAAGCACGAGCCTCAATCCATTTGGACACATAGTCCACAACCAAAAAATATATTCATATCCACATGACTTAGGGAAAGGGCCTATAAAATCTATTCCCCAAACATCAAAAACCTCAACCACGAAGATTGGGTTGAGAGGCATCATGTTTTTTCTACTGATTTTTCTTAAAGACTGACAAGAAGGACAAGCCTTACAATAAGCAAAGGCATCTTTGAAGAGACTAGGCCAATAAAATTCACATTGCAATACCCTGGCTACAGTCTTAGTATGCCCAAAATGGCCGCCACAAGCCTGATCATGGTAAAAGGAAAGAATAGAATGGTGCTCATGGTCAGGGATACATCTCTGGATAATTTGGTCAGGACATGATTTAAAAAGGTAAGGATCATCCCAACAGAAATACTTAACCTGTGAATGAAAATGGTACTTCTCTTGCGAAGACCAATGATCCGAAGTATTGTTTGTAACTAAAAAATTTACAATATCTGCAAACCAAGGTTCACTAGATGCTGCAAAGAGTTGCTCATCGGGAAAAAACTCGTTAACTGGAGTATTCACAGTCAAAGAATTGGATAACCAGGACAAATGGTCTGCAACCAAATTTTTACTGCCTTTCTTATCATTAATTTCTAAGTCAAATTCCTGTAAAAGCAAAACTTATCTGATAAGACGTGCTTTGGCATCCTTTTTCTGAATAAGGTATCTGATAGCTGCATGGTTAGTGTAAATAATTACATGAGAACCTATCAGATATGCACGAAACTTTTTTAATACAAATACAATAGCTAAAAATTCTTTTTTAGTTGTGGTGTAGTTCAGCTGTGCATTATTGAAAGTTCTACTGGCATAATAGATAACACGAGGAAGTTTATCAACTCTCTGCACTAAGACTGCCTCTATAGCAAAATCAGATGCATCACACATTAATTCAAAGGGTTCAGTCCATAAGGGAGCTTGAATAATGGAGGTTGTAATCAATGCCTTCTTTAATTGCTCAAAGCACATGAAGCATTCACTAGAAAATTCGAAGGGTTACTCTTTAGTCAAAAGATTGGTGAGAGGTCTAACCATATGACTGAAGTTCTTGATGAACCGACGATAGAACCCTGCATGACCTAAGAAGAAACGAACGTCCTTAACTGACTTGGGAGGTGGTAAATTAGAAATTAAGTCCACCTTAGCTCTATCGACCTTGATCCCTTCTTTGGAAATGACATGACCCAACACTATGCCCTGTGTGACCATGAAATGACATTTCTCCCAATTGAGGACTAAATTAGTCGTTTTGCATCATGTGAATACTAAAGAAAGATGATGCAAACAATTAAAAAATGAGGAGCCATGAATAGCAAAATCATTAATAAATACTTCTAAAAAATGCTCCACCATATCAGAGAAAATGCTCATCATGCATCTTTGGAACGTGGCAGGGGCATTACAAATCCCAAAGGGCATTACAAATCCCAAAAAGCATACGCCGATAACCAAAGGTTCCATAGGTGCATGTAAAGGTGGTCTTGTGTTGATCATCTATGGTAATGGAAATCTGATTATAGCTGAAATAATCATCAAGGAAACAATAATACTCATGTCCGACTAACTGTTCTAACATTTGATCAATGAAAGGCAAAGGAAAGTGGTCTTTCCAAGTTGCCATATTTAACTTCCTATAGTCAATACACACACGCCATCCTGTTTGGACACAGGTAGGGATCAACTTATATTCAGTATTTTGGACTACTGTGATCCCTTATTTTTTTGGCACCACGTGCACTGGACTTACCCACTCGCTATCAGAAATAGGGAAGAGGATATCATGATCCAAGCACTTTAGGATCTCTTTCTTGATAGCTTCGTGCATCATAGGATTAGCCCTTCTTTGTGGTTCCCTAGAAGGTTTTGAATCCTCCATGAGGTGAATATGATGTTGAACGATTCAGGGGCAAATTCCTATATTGTATGTCATGGTTCAACCTAAGGCTTCCTTATTTTCTTTTAAAACTTTGATCAACTCTTTCTCTTGACTTGAAGTTAAATCTGAGGCGATAATAACTAGTAGAGTTTGATCTTCTCCTAAGAAGGCACACCTTAAGTTAGAAGGCAACTCTTTCAAATCAAGCTTAGGGGGCTCAACAATTGAGGGTTTAGGAAGAGAATTTGATACAGGACCAAGAGGCTCCATGGGTGTATGAAGGCTCCAAACATCAGAGAAGAAATTTTCAGTATCATCCTCTAATTCGTCCATACACTCTTGAAATTCTGAATCAAAGTCAATGTCAAAAGTTTTAACAATATCATCAGAAAAATTCTCAAACATATTGACCTCTTCATCATTATCATCAGAAAAAATTATAGGTTGCTTGCCCAACCTTACATGTTGAACTTCATAGTGTGATTGCCAAAAGATATCCTTAGTAGACCATTTCGGAAATTGATTAATGCATTGCTGGTAGCCAGAAATGGTCTTCCAAGAATGATAGGGATCTTATCCCTAGTGGTGAAGGGTTTGGTTTCCAAAATAATAAAATCGACTGGAAAAATAAATTATCCTTCCTTAAGTAGGACATCTTTGACCATCCCTTTTGGAATCTTAACAGAACGGTCGACCAACTGGAGAGTGGTCACTGTAGCTTTCAAATCTCCTAATCCAAGTTATTGATAAACATGATAAGGTAGAAGGTTCACATTTGCACCAAGGTCAAGTAAGGCATGATCAATACGAGTGTTGCCAAGACACAAGATATGGTGGGACACCTGGGATCCTTATACTTGGCTACTATAGGTTGTGTGATCATTGAACTGATATTAGCTACCAAGAACGCCTTTTTGGGCACACATGTGGTACGATTGTGAGTGCATAAGTCTTTGAGGACTTTAGCATAGGTTGGGATTTGAGTTATGGCATCCAAAAGAGGAATGTTTACCTATACCTTCTTGAAGATTTCTAAATTTTGTTCAATGAAGTTGCTTCTTCTTATTCATCAAATGGTTAGGATAGGGGACAAGAGGAACATAAATACTGTCAGAAGTTCTCTCATTAATAGAATCATTTTTTATGGCTTCTACCAAATCATCCTTAATCTCTTCAGGTCCATCTGGTGAACCTGGAATGGGAGGCACAGTAGTAGCCTCGATAGTTGGAGGGTTAACAGAAATGTTAGATGGTGAAGAATGAGTGGTAACATTCCGTAGAGACTCTCGGCCATTCCATAGGGCATATACCGCATTAAACTGGTTGGAGGACCCTTGGTGTTGTTGACTCTGTACAACATTAAGCTGAGGAGCAGATAGCCCTTGTGGAGTCAGTACCTGATGTCTAGGATTCAGCTCTGATTGACTAGGTAATTTTTCTTTCTCCTTCTCCTGTATGATTATGACAAGTTAGGTGAGTTGACTCTCCACATTATTGTGGCTTGTCATGAGAAGGGCCATGCTTTTCTCTAGCTTACTAATTCTTGTCGCCTCTCCAGTGGATGTAAACCCTGAGGGTGGATAAGGTGCTTAGAGAGGGGGCCTAGCAAAATTTGACTGAAGACCTAGATTAGGCCGAGGGAAAGAATTAGGTAGTGGTGTAAAATTAGGCCTCTAGGGACTAGGCTACCCTTGGTTGTGAAAGTTGGATGGACTTCCTTGATTCCCTTGGCTCCATAAAAAATTAGGGTAATTTCTCTACCCTGGATTGTAAGTGTTGCTAAACGGGTTGTTCGGGTAAAGAGCATTAACACTTTCATTGCCCCCAGAACTATTGGGGCATTCTTCCATTACATGTCCAGGGGAGTGACACCAATTGCACATAGAGACCTGATTTTGAACTTGGTGGACTGCGGCATGTGCTTTAGGGACAAGGGCTTCTATTCTCTTAATGAGGCTATCTAAATGGGCCTCCTTGGCTACTATCCTATCGACAGAGTACCCTTTACCTCCTATAGTTCTCTCACTTTCCTGAGTAGACTCCCATTCTCTTATCTTTTCAGCTAGGTTAACTAAAATGTTTCAAGCTTCGTTTTCGTCCGCATAAGCTGTGAAGCCTATAGGACACATAGACTCTAACATCTGCTTGGTGTGGTAGTCTATCCCTTCATAAATTATTTGGCAAAGATGTCATTTATTAATCCTATGATGGGGACACTCTTGGAGAAGGTCTTGGACCTTTCCATGAGTCTAGAAAATGACTCTTGAGGTTTTTCTCGGAACTGCATGATCTCGCTCTTAAGTTTGTTTGTTTTATGCAAGGTAAAATGTTTTCTTAAAAATGCTACCATAAACTGATCCCATGTGATAATGGAATTAGTTGGCAGCCCATATAACCATCTTTTTGCTCCATCATTGAGTGAAAAGGTAATGCATCTAAGTTTAACAGCATCTTTACTGAGCTGTTGTATCTTAATGAGGACACAAACCTCCTCAAATTCTCTCAGGAACAAATAAGTATCTTTGTTGGATAGCCTATGAAAGTGGGGTAACATAGTGATGAATTGAGCTTTAAGTTCATAATTGTTCCTTGTGGCAGCTGGTAATCTAATGCAAGAAGGTTGGGCTACCCTGGCTGGGTAGAATCTATCCTTTAAAGTAGGCTTAGGTTGTTCTGCCATTCTTAAAATAGGTACTCTTACTAAACCACAAATTATTGTGCTCATCAGAGAATCTAGGGTCATGCTTGGTATTTGGGAGAGAGGGTAGTACACCAGTGGTCGGATATCAAGCCACATCCTTCTCCCAGTCTTCCACCACCCACTATGCACTGCCCAGAGATCCTCCCAGCAAACGAGATGGAGCGTTTGGCTGGCTGAGTATGGGATGACTCATTTCTGGATCAGGATAGGGACTACGGAGTCTTCCTGGAGGAGGAGACAGTATGTACCCCTCCTGATGGTCCAGTGGTATGTTACCATTTCTTGAGTATTTCCTTCAAATATCTTTCTATTTTGGTCTTGACTGAAGTTCTTTTAGGGGAGAGTGAAACGTGTAGATCCTTCTACTATTCGGTCGCATGCTAGTGCTATTGATCCTTCACAAGCAAGACCCTCTCCCAATGCCGATGGGTCTCTCAGGGTTGCTAACATACCCTTTCATGACTTCCCTTCCTGGACTTATCCCAACGTAGCCAACCCCAATCTCCCTCATCTTCTGGAGCCAAACACAGATGCAGACACCTCCCTTGGGCTACCTATTCCTTATGATTATTTGAGTATCTGATCATCCTTCAATTAACTCTTGATTTCCTCTGGCTGGTATGTTCTTTCTCAGGTGTCCCAGAAGGTCTATGCTGAGATTAGGAAGATGCATTACTGCCTGTGCGAGCGATAGTTGCCAAGGATCAGAAGATTACACAGTAGGATGCACTGATTCAGGACCTGACCCAGAGGCTGGGCCAGGCTGGACTAGCATCTGTGGATTCCCTGACACTTCATGAGGATGGTTCAGAGTACGGCTCAGATGATAGCTTTTGACTAATAGAAATTTTTTCCTGCATTTACTGAAAACACAAACACATGGATATTTTCTTTCTTTTTTCTTTTTCCCTTCCCTTGTTTGTTCATCATTTTATTTTAGCATCTTATGAAAACTTACTTTTGGCACAAAGAAAATCTTTCTTTTTGTTTTTGTTTTTTGTTTGCTTGCAATGTTAAGGCATAATCAATTCCATAACTCAAGTCATAATTAGAATAATCAGGATTACACGAGAATCCAAATACTTTCTCATTCTATTATTAAGTGAATCACATAAAAAGGGGAATAATGTTCCTACCACAGGTGGGATAGGTGAGTAATAAGGTGGGGAGACAATTCTTGAGGTGGGTGAAAGTTCACTAACTCTTCTGGGTCTGTCTCTTCGAGCCCATATGGTTGGCTAATGTACATAGGCAAATAAAAGGATGTCTGAGTCAATCCCATCAACCTGACATAATTGTAACCAGGGGTCTTCATCAAAAAATCTTCTTGTGGCCTCCCTGGGTCCCTCCATGCGACATATTGCACAATTCTTTCCTGCAGGTACTTCTCCCAATCAATGATAAGGTTGATCTCCGAAACTTCTTTCTTATCCTGGTAGCAAAGAGCTTCAAGTGGGCCTCTTTTTAATGGCTTGGTTAAATTTAGTTTCTCGAGGAACCAAATCTAAAAAATAGCAGGACTCCCCTGATAATGATCTAATCCAAATCTATGGCCATGGCTCATGTCATCGAATCCCTTGAGTGTTTCTACAAAAATCATAGGAATGATGTCACCTCCCTTCTTCAATTGTTTTACTACCTCAATCAGAACGAACGGTGCACCACGTTTAGGAGCACGGAGAACATAATAAGCTATCATACAAAGTAAATAAGCATTTTGTGATCTCTGTTGATGGATTCCTCCCATTAGTAGATATTGGATGAAGATTTGGGCCACCTTCAGAGTGTCGATCTTCCCATACCTGACAAATAGCTTCACCTTCCATTGGTAGATATTGGAACAAATTTCCTTTGGGTGGAGATAGCATAAAAACCTAAAATTCATTCTTCAAGAGTTGGGCAAATCTCCGCTAATCCAAACCAAAAAACTTACAGGTTGGCATCTCAGTGTTGAGGCACCTGCCGGAGTAATTGGTGATGTAGCTTCACACATCCAACCCGACTAAGAAATGACACATTCATGGATTCCAACAATCCTGGTGCCCTCATATTTATGTCTAAGGTCCATTTTCTCAACGTCTCATCCAACGAGCCCATGAGTTTTCCTGAAATCAACACAAACAAAGAGATATGATGATTTATCAAAGCATTACTCATTAGCTAATGACTCAAACAAGCCTTTACCGCTATTGCATCAAGCTCCCTTTTTTTGGGGGGGGGATAAAGGGTGGGGATTAAACTGGCTTTGATAAATTGGTACCAGGTGGCGATTTTCTTTTAGGGGGTGGAATCCTAGATAAGAGTTGACGGGCCATAGGTGAATGACAAATACCTAATGGCATTTTATGCCAAATGGTGATTCTTAGGGGACACAAACTATGATGATCTTTTATGATACTTTGATTATTAATCAAGGAACCAATTTATTGCTTTTTGATGATTGAGACCGTACTTGCACATGTCAAGTTGCCTATGTATCCCTCGAAAGGAATCATGTCTGACTTAGTTCAGGCTATTTGCCCTTTCAGACATAATATTTCTTGAGTTGATCCATGTAGACTAGTCTCAGTACTTCTTCGCCGTTATGATTTATGAGTTTCATAGGTTTGCCTAGTAAAATCTCTTTGACAGTGAATGAGCCACTCCAGTTGTGCTTGAATTTCCCTCTTGGGTCATGAATTGGGGCTTTTTGTTCTCGAAGAACAAGTTCGCCTTCTTCTATGTGACGAGGCTTCACATTCTTGTTGAAGGCCTGGGCCATTCTCAATTGATACTTCTTCAAATTATCTATGGCTTTCATATGCCTTTCATCGAGAAAGTTGAGCTCGTCATGTTTGGCCTTCACCCACTTTCCTTCGAGTAGCTGACTATCAAGAAGCACCCTTAGGGATGGTACCGGAATTTCCATGGGTAGAACCGTCTCAACCCCATATACCAAAGAGAAAGGAGTGGCCCACAAGGCAAGCGGTAACTTATCAGCCCAATCCTTGTGCGTTTCTACCACTTTCTGCATGATGACCTTGATGTTCTTGTTGGCTGCTTCCATTGCCCCTTTGGTCTACGACCTGTAAGTGGTAGAGCGATGTCTTCTGATATCGAACTTTTTACCGATTTTGTCGATCTTGCCCCAGAAATGGGATCCTTGATCTGATATCAATTCTTGAGATACTCCATATCGAGAAATAATATTTTCTTGGATGAATTTGGCTACCTTAGCAGACATGAGGACCGCATAGGACTGAGCTTCTACCCACTTGGTGAAATAATCAATGGCTACTAAGATGAACTCGTGACTATTGGATGCCTTGGGGTTGATCTTTCCAATGATATTGATGCCCAACGCCGAGAATGGCCAAGGTGAACTGAGCGAATGCAGCTCGGTTCATGGGATATGTATGATGTCAGTAAATATCTGACATTTGTGGGATTTTCTAATGAAGTCCACGCAATCTGCTTCCATTGTGTTCTAATAATATCCCAGCCTGAGGATTTGCTTAGATAACATCTTGGCACTCATGTGGGGTCCACAAAGACCATGATGAATTTCCTCCATGATGGTTGCAGTTTGCTTCTCATCTACACACAATAATTGTATTCCATCATAAGACCTCTTGTATAATAGGTCCTCTTGAAGAATAAACTGGGTGGCATATCTTCTCATAAATTTATTTTCTCTGTTAGTTGCTTCAATTGGGTACTTCCTTTCCTTAATGAAATCCACTATGTGAGCGAACCAAGACCGACCATCCACAGTGAGAGTTCACTGAATTATGATAAATGGGTCTACTTCTTTGTTCTAGCAAGAATAGTTGGACCCTAGCCATAGGGTTGCATTCTACTATGGAAGCCAAAGTTGCAAGGGCATCAGCAAATCTGTTGTTATCTCTCTGGAAGTATTCCAACGAGATCTTCTCAAAGTGTTCAACCACCTCTTCCAGATGTTCTTGATACGGTTTTAGCTTTTCATCTCTAGTTTTCCACTTTCCTTGCATCTGACAAATGACAATGGATGAATCTCCATACACCTTGATCCTTTTAACCCCAATGGTTAGGGCCGTTTCTAGTCCCAAAGCACAAGCTTCATACTCAACAATGTTGTTGGTACAGGGGAAATCGAGGCAAAATGATGAAGGCAAATAAAGGCCGTCAGGAGTGACAAGAAATATTCCCACACCACATCCCTTCTGATTGGCTACTCCATCAAAGAATAACTGGTATTCATTAACTGTGTCTTCTTCATCTATTATAGTAATTCCTTCATCGGAAAAGGCATCATCTAAGGATCTTCCATCTTTTGTGGGATGGGCAGCCAAATGATCAGCTATGGCCTACCCTTTGATAGATTTTTGAGTAACACAGGTGATGTCAAATTTTGACAATAAAAGCAACCAACAGGCCATCCTTCCAGTTAAGACTGGTTTCTCGAAGAGATATTTGATAGGATCCATCCTTGAGATCAAGTGCACTGGATAAGAAACTATATAGTGTCACAACCTTTTCGTTGCCCAAATCAGTGCAACACAAGTTCATTCCAAAGATGTGTATCATGTCTCATACTCCAAGAACTTTTTGCTGAGATAATATATGGCATGTTCTTCCCCTTCTTTTGTCTTCTTCTATGCTAGCAAAGAATCCATGGAGTATTCTTCTACAGATAGATACAACAAAAGCGGCTCTCCTTCCACCGGCGATGTCAATACTAGTGGGTTTATGAGGTATCCCTTGATTTTATCGAAAGCTTGCTGGCATTGGTCCTTCCATTCAGTGGGCTAGTCCTTCTTCAACAGCTTGAAAATTGGTTCACAAATTGTAGTCAATTGAGCTATGAATCTGCTAATATACTGGATGTGACCCAAAAAATCTCGTATTTGCTTCTTAGTCCGAAGTGTGGGCATTTCCTGAATTACCTTGATCTTGATAGGATCGACTTCAATACCTCTTTCGCTCACTAAGAAGCCTAACAAATTTCCTACTGTTGTCCCAAATACATATTTCTAAGGTTCAACTTCAACTGATACTTCTTAATTCTTTCAAAGAAACACCTTAGCGTGGGAATATGCCCCTACCAATATTTTGACTTCACTATCATGTCATCCACATAGACTTCTACATATTTGTTCATCATGTCATGCAATATGGTTGTAGCTGCTCTCTCATAAGTTGCCCCAGCATTCTTCAATCCAAAAGGCATCACTTTGTAATAATAGGTTCCCCACATAGTGGTGAAGGCTGTCTTCTCATGATCTTTTGGGTGCATATTTATCTGGTTTTACCTAGAGACTCCATCCATAATTGATAACAAAGCATGCCCTGTCGAGTTATCCACTAATACATCGATGTGAGGTAATGAAAAATCATCTTTAGGGCTTACTTTTTTAAGGTCTCAGAAGTCCATGCACATTCGTACCTTGTCATCTTTCTTTGGTACGAGTACAATGTTGGCCAACCATTGGGGATACTTCACCACTTGTAAAAACTTTGCATTCCACTGTTTCACAACTTCTCCTCTGATCTTTTCACTCCATTCTGGGCACATTCTTCGGAGCTTCTATTTTATTGGTTTTGCCCCAGGATAAGTCGGCAATTGATGCTACACGATGTTGGGATTGATACCAACCATATCCTCATAAGACCAAGCAAAGACCTCGACGAATTCTCTCAGAAGACTAATCATTTGTTCTGCTTCTTCATCATCAAGTGTAGTGCCAATTTTTACCTCTCAAAGGCATTAGTGAATTCCTAGATTAATAACCTGAGTATCCTCATGGATGGGTTGGGCTTTCTTTGGTTTGTATTGTTTTATTAATTCTTGGTATTTATTAAGATCAACATCAGAAAAAGGAGGCAAGTCATACTCAGAATCAAAAATTTCATTTATGAGAAAGAAGTAACTGACTCGACATAGAAGGACTCTAGACTCTCCTCAAGAGGGGAGGTTGACACAGAATCATAAACAACAGACTTGACTATAGACTTGATAACTGGCTCGATGCTCTTGCCAGGGGAATTTAGGCTGGTTGACTCAATAGCATGAGCAAACTTGAAGTTTTCTCTAATGTTTGTCCAATTCAGGAGTGGTTCAGTGGCTTAATGGATGAGGAGGTGTGGTAAAGAGCCTTATTCTCCTTCCGAGAAAGTTGCTGCTATTTCTTTAGTGGGGCAGTAGTTCCCCTGGGTAGGTGCCCACTTCTTCATGAATACCAACTGATTAATCTCGTGCTCTCAAAAGCCAAACTTTCTGAGGGGTGAAGATTGGTGGAGACTGCTCAATCCTTTTTCCATGAAGTTCATCTTTTTGAGCCTATTGAGGGATGCCATCCCGATGCCTCGGTCACATCTTTGACCACCTTTATGAGACTTCCCGTTGCAGTTGGTTCAGGCATAGTACATACAGACCATTATTCTCTGTGCTCTTCTTTGCTTTCCATACACACTTCTTCCTCTGAAAGGGCAAGGTTTAGGCTCATGTAGCTCTTGGGCTCTTGGCTCTCGTAGGAGGGAGCAAATGAAGCCTTTCAAATCAATGGGAAGTGACAGACTCTAGGTGAGCCTTATCTTCTTCTCCCATTCTCTCTTCATGAGAACTCGAGGACTAAGTGCCTCTTTTGACTGGATCAATGTTGTAGGATCACTAGAGGAAGACCCAGTCTCAATTAGTGCAATTTCTACTATACCAGTGATGTAACTGTCTTGGTCACCTTTATTGACTAACATTTTTTATTGTTCCACTTCTTGAGTCACCCAGTCGAACTCGTCTTAAAAAAAACACTTCAAATCCTGGTTACCTCTTTGCCGCGATTTCATCAAACCATGGCTCCACATTTCCACAAAAGGGGAAATCCTCTCCTTCTTTTACAAAATACCCATTGAGAGTAGGGTAGTAAGAGACAGAGATCTTTCTAGTCATCCTCGGCACTTTTTGTCCTTTGGTGATCGGAGGAGTGTACCCAAGACCATTCTTCCCTTTGTTCACTACCAAACTAGGCTGCTTTGGAACTCCTTGATGATATTTTCCTAGTCCTATGCTAGGAAAATCTTATATAATCTTCATCATCTGATTCACTGACAGACTCCAGATGGCTTCATAGTTAGCTGGGACTTCCTCCTTTGGCCCTTCTTTGGCAATGGTTGTACAAGTTGTATCTAATTCAAAACCACTTAGTTGGACCTCTTGGTATTGTTCTTCTCCGTTTTCAATGTTGGCCGAGGTATTCACCACTTCGAGATCTCCAATTACTGTGATCACCTTTCCTTCATAGATGAACTTCATTTTTTGGTGGAGACTAGAGAACACTACCTTCGCAGGATGCAACCAGGGTCTTCCCAAGAGCATGTTAAAAGCTGTTGGTATGTTAATGACTTGGAAATCAAACGTCGAACTTCGCCAAGCCAATCTTCATACAAGGGTAATGATGCCAAGGATCTTCCTCTTGGTATTGTTATACACCCGTATGGTTTGGGTGGTTGGCCTCATTTCTTCCAAGTTTATGTCAATACTCTTTATTGATCTCAATAGTATCACATTCAAAGAGGCCCCGTTGTCAACAAGAACCTGGGGAACCACTTTGTCAAGGCATTCTACTATGAAATGGAGAGCTCGATTGTGCTGGACCCCTTTGGGATGCTCTAAATCCGAGAACATCAGAGATTACACAATATATGTTGCCCCTACTATATGTGTGAGATATGCCAGATTTATTTCGATTGACTCCTGCTCATTAGTGAGGGACTTCAAGACCGTTTCACGGTGTGTGGGGAATGCCATCAACAATCCCCAAATTGAGATGTTTGCTTGGGACTTCTTGAGTTGAGCCAAGACTGGGTTCTCTGGTTCTTTCTTTAAGCTGCTAGTTCTGGCCTCATTAACCCTTGGCTGTTCTATTTTTAGAGCCTTGCCCTTGTAGTCTTTCCCACTTCTAACTTCCATCACATCGACAGGTTTCTTTACAATAATCTCTGTGGGATAGCAGTCTTCATCATCACTGTTTGTTAGGGTGATTATCCCTACTATAGATCGTCTTCTTCTTCTGATTCTCCTTCCCTGCTTGGGGTGGAAAGTTGAGGTCCTCCACAAATATCCACAACCCTGGCTTGTAACTTCTAGACTGCATTGCAAAACTGTTGGAATGCAGTGTCTACTGCCTCTGGGAAAGTGTCATCTGGCCCTATTTCTTCCAGATCATCCAACGGCTCACGGTAGTAACGATCACTAACAGTTACTTCACCCAGTTTGTTGTCAATTTCTTCCACCCTCTTCTGCATTCTTTATGTGTTAGAGTACACTTCACACAATTTTTCTCCATCTCTAATATGGATTTGGGTTCATCCAATTAAGCTTGCATTGACTCTCTAGATCCTTCATCACTTTCTGAATCTGACGTAGAATCATCTCCTCCCATATAGAGGGAAGGGTAAATGCCAATTGTTGGATCAGCTTTAAATCATCACCACCAATAGCATAGACGGAGAAACATATCAGATGTTCTAGTGAGTAGTATTCTGACTCATCATCATAATCATTATACCAAGGCCCTTAGTAGTCATCCCAGTCTAGATACCCATCATCCTTTTGAGAATCAAAGTCATCTCCATTCTTCTCATCTTCATTCTCGTCCTCACCGTCATCGTCATCATCATCATCATCATCATCATCCTGTTCTTCATTGATTTCTCCCTCACTTGGTTCTTTACCAGATTCTTCTAGACCATCAAATTCTCTGGCATCCAAATGCTCATAGTATTTAGAGCGTATAGACCAAAAGATTTCCATAGGGTTGGTCTTGACATCAATGGCTCGAAGTTGGACCAGTCCTGACTCATCATCCTTTGTGTCACTCCCTATATGGACTAGGGAGACGTATTCCTTAACCTGTTCCCCTATGGCTAATGCGGTTACTATTATGAGAAGATCAACTATAACCTCTTCAATTATCTCTGGATCATCATCTGAAGATATAATGGGTTGAATTAGAGAAGTGGGATCACTTTCTTGGTCTTCTCCTAATGCATTCACTGACCCTGTTGATGATGTCATTTTTAGGGAATCTAGTAGTGCAAGCATATCCTTCCAATCGTACTTGTCCATCCATCCTTACTTTAGGTTATACACCGAACCTTGAGAATTGGATTGGTATGAGGGTGATGAGGGATATGAAGCGAGATGGTATGAAGACAAAGTGATATGGGAGGTAGGATATGAAGATTGGGGGTGATAGGATGAAGAGGTTCCTCCACTTTAATGGTGGGGGAAAGGTTGATGATATGACGGAGGTTGATAATATAGTGAAGGTGGAAGGTCTGGTGGGGGTTGGAAATGTGGTGTTGTGGACCCTTCTGTTGATGAGGAAGGATGAATGGCTGGTGACTGATTTTTTAATTCTTCTTCAGGGAGTCCTTATGATTCCAGCCCTTTGACTCATGATTTTCCTATAAGCTCGGGCATTCATATGATTCTTCCGAACTCTAGATACAATGAGTTGAGTGGGATCACTCTCTGTAGTTTTGTCACCTAGATTATTCACATGATTAGGGAGTGGATTGGTATTGACATTAGGAGGCTGCTTGACCTTGATCTCAATGGTTCCATTGTCTATCAAGTCCTGAATTTCATGCTATAAACCCAAACATCTTTCAATATTATACCCCTTCTGAGTGTGGTAGGCACAATATTCATGATCCCTATACCAAGCTAGAGGAGGGTTGCTGATCACTCTTGGTGCCATTGTCCCTAGCAATCCTTGCTTCTTTAAATTCTCATATACGGCGGTTATGGGCATTCCCAAATCAGAAAACTGCCTTCTTAGGTGAGGGGCCTTTTGGGTGGGTGCATCTGCTTATATTTTGAAGGGCTGTGAAGGAGTAGCTGGTGAGACTGACTGTTGAATTGCACTCACCATATTAGTTTTTAGACCCTTTCCCCATCCGACTCGGGTGTTCTTGCTTGCATCTTGGAAGACCCTTGATACTGATCCTCTTTCAAAATTCTATTCTCCATATATGTTCCGATGTCTATTAAGGCATCAAAATTTTGCAAATGTTGATGATAAAGAACATCATAATAGGGCTTTGATAAGTTTTCTATCAACATCTCCACTTGCTCTGCTTCTGAAGGCTGATCTACCATCTTGGTGGCCTTATCTCTAAACCTCATCAAGAAGGCGGTGAATCCTTCTCTAGGTTGTTGCCTTAAAGTCTCAAGTTCTCGTTGCTTTACATCCACTTCGGTGTTGTATGAGTACTGTTTAGTGAAGGCTTTCACTACCGTTGCCCAATTTTGAGTTTGGAATGACTCCAACTGTGTGAGCCACCTTAGTGCTGGTCCCGATAGGGTTAGCATAAAGGCTTGCCCCACCTGGTTATCTACAAGTTGCCACGACTTAGTGATGCTGAGGAAGACTTTGAGATGAGCCTTGGGGTCTCTTGACCCATTAAACCTATCAGTCTGCCACTTGAATTTTTCGAGAATTCTTGCCCCAGAGAAGAAACTCATTTCCTCTGAATCCACTACTTGGCCTTCTGAGCTTTTTCTCGCTCGAATCATGTTCTCCAACTTCTCTAACTGCTCTCTGAGTTTCCTTTCTTTCTCCATCTCTAGAGGCTCCATTCAGACATTGCGGTAAACTCTTCTTCCTCATCTTCAATCACTACCCTGGGAGGAGGGACCCTAGAATAGACCCCTCATTGATCATTTGGGCGAGTAGGTGAAGATCCTCTTTGACTGGTTGGCCTAACTTGCTCTGGTTCTCCTGAGTCAACTCAAGAAGAGTTCCCACGATAACCTGTAGCTCCATTCTAATTCACATTTCCTATAGCCAATGCCAGCTCAATCCTGGGATCAATTCTAGGAGGATTATGAAGTGTATGAAATATCTGAGCTATCCCTCTATTGACTTTAGCCATTTTTGTTTCCAAGGTCTCCACGGGACGGACCTAGGCCTATTCGGGTGATTCAGAGTCATGTGGATCCATACTAACTGGGCTGTAATCACTTGGTGGTAGACAGTCTTGAGGAAATGATGGAGGTGACACTGGACTTAAGCGAGTCAACCGATTACCCTGATGCGTCCAAAGGGACCGCGGAGAATACTTGAGGTGTAAAATTGTGCCTGAACCAAAAGTGGCTTATTTTAGGATTTTTGAATTCCCAACCCCTTGTTCACAGATTCACTAGATTAACAACCAATGATCTATCCAAAGTTAGTTCGCTTAATGATAAGGGGTGGATAGGGTTCGATGCCCCTAGTCCACCCAATGTCATAAGCGGGAGATTCATACAAATGGCTTATCGAGAATATTCCCATAAGACATTCCATGTAATAAAGTCATGCTTTCCTTATTCTTTTTCCCACTAGGTGTTCTTCCACCTGATTTTCACAGGACTTCTTAGGACTTGATGTGACTCTGACGGGATTGCCCCTGAGTCACGTATCTGGACTTTTTCCTTAAGGAGGAGGGACACCTTTTATCCGAAACCCACTTAGGAAAGCAATTCTTTACAACAGGAATATAATATAGGAACATTCTTTTTCAAGACCGCAAACAAGTTCTACAGTTAGCTTGTGGCGCTCCTAGCTTCTTCATCTATTTTCTACATGATGCGAGCATGTGATAGATGCATTAGGACCGACAAGGCTTCCTTGACAGGATCTATATACTTAAGGTACATGATCATTTTGATATACCTGTAGGTACGAGATCAAGGGGGTGACTTCCTTGCCCATTACTCATGACTACACATGAGATTAAGCAATTGGCCACGAGGTGGTGGAACCGTGAGTGATTGTGTGTAGAAAGTGTAATGTAGGGTAACCATCATTCGTTCTCAGGATGATGTAAAGTGCACGGACCTCCCCGAGGGTGTTGGCATAATTACGTACATCCTAGCCATTTGATGACGCATTTGATCTCAGAATGTCATAAAGTGCGCGGACCTCCCCGAGGGTGCTAATACAATTACAACATCATCGCCATTTGACGATATCTTCCACTCTTGTATAGGAAGCGGATATCATTTGCTCTCAGAGTACTTAGTATGTCATGCACTGACCTCCCCGAGGGTGAAGGCATGACACGGAGTACCTTCGCCAAATGATTTCACTTTGAGCATGATGTATGATGCGGTTAGCGAATACAATTACAAATATGGGGTTAGCCAAACACGTTTTCAAACAAATATGGTAGAAATTGTTTTTGCATTTAAAGGTAGCATCTAGTATTGGAAGCTTGACATTAGTCCTCAGTGGAGTCGCCATTGTGAGGGTAGTGGCTGGAAATGGACTGATGACGCTCTTCCCTTGGGGGGAAAAGGACTTGCATCCCGACCTCTCTCCTCTCTCTTTCTCTTTCATGTGAGGGGAGGGGTTCGTGTCTTGTGTGTTTTTCTTATGGGCCCTGCACTGTCGTATCGCCACTCGGAGATACGTGGAGGCATATTTTGCAAGAGTGTAAAGTTTTTCATTCTAGATGGGGCTTGGTGATGGTCCAATACAGGGATCGAGATCATACAAAGGGGTTTGGAGTCACCACCTAGGATTATGGGCCTAGGACCCAGGGGTGGGCCCAATTCCGAAGAAAAGAACCCGATAATTGGCCTGATCCAGAGATTTAGGGTAAGTGTCAGGTTACAGAGTTGGGAAGGTATTAGGCACCAAATCTACCCGATTCAACCGATCTTTCTACTAAATGCTTAAGAACGAACATTTTCCACAATTATTCTTATTCCACATGCATAGCTAAGTTATCACACATATATACATTGATTGAATTTAAACTAATATGTACATTAAAACACTATTAGATATCTACATTATGCTTAAATGAGGAGAGAGATGATACCTAAATTTGACCCCTATTTTGGGTCAAGAGGGGTGGGCCCTTGATTAGTACTAGCTTGGACTGTCTTTCGTGTTCTCCTGGCTCCGTGGAAGATGGTCTTGAACTCCAACTTCCTTTCTTGAGAGATGTTGATTGTGATGGTATGCGGACAGGGTTATGGCTAGGAACGGTTACTTTCGGATTTGGATTCGGATAGAGCTTTGGCTAGGGAAGGTTATATTCAGATTTAGATTCAGACAGAGCTTTGGCTAGGAAAGGCTATTTATGGGCTTAGGTTGAGGTGGCACTCTGGCAGAGCTTCCACTAGGGATAGGCTATGGGAGGGCTAGGCTGAGGTAGCACTCCGACAGAGCTTCCAAGAGTGTATGGATGAGTTAGATGATGATAGTGAAAATTTCTTTTCTGAAGTCTTGAGTCTTCACACACCTGTGGAGCCCTTAGGACCCCTTTCCAATTCTATTCCCAAACCTTCAATAGTTGAGCCCCTTAAGCTAGATCTTAAGGAGTTTCATCTAATTTGAGGTATGCTTTCTTAGGGCCTGATCAGACTCTTCCTGTAATAATTTCTTCAAATTTGACTTCTAGCCAGGAAGATGAGTTACTTAAAGTGTTAAAAGATAATAAGGAAGCCCTAGGTTGGACCATGGCTGATATCAAGGGTATAAGCCCTTCTATTATGCAACATCATATACATCTTATGGAGGATTCCAAACCATCCACATAACCCCAAAGAAGAGCTAACCCAATGATGATGGAAGCCATTAAGAAAGAGATCCTAAAGTGCTTGAATCATGGAATAGTTTATCCTATTTCTGACAGCCAATGGGTAAGCCCAGTTCACGTAGTGCCTAAGAAGTCTAGTGTGATTGTAGTTCCCAATGCCAATAATAAACTAATTCCAACCCGTGTCCAATCAGGGTGGAGAGTGTGCATAGACTACAGAAAACTTAATGTGGCAACTTGGAAGGACCACTTTTTATTGTCATTCATTGACCAGATGTTAGAGAGGTTAGATGGACATGCATTCTATTGTATTCTTGATGGATATTTTGGTTATAACCAGATCCCAATTGCTTTAGAGGACCAACATAAGACCACTTTTACATGTCCATATGGAACATTTGCTTACAGGTGTATGCCCTTTGGGCTTTGCAATGCCCTTACTACTTTCCAATGATGCATGATGAGCATCTTTTCTGACATGGTTAAAAAATTCTTAGAAGTATTTATGGATGACTTTTCAATTCGTGGGAATTCCTATTCTGAATGTCTTCATCATCTTTCTCTAGTTTTGAAAAGGTACATATCTAAGAATTTGGTTTTGAATTGAGAGAAATTCCATTTCATGGTTAAATCAGGTATTGTTTTAGGCCATGTAATATCCAAGGAGGGAATTAAGGTAGATAGAGCCAAAGTGGATTTAATAGATAATTTACCACCTCCTCAATCTGTTAAGGACGTCCGGTCTTTTCTAGGGCATGCGGGCTTCTACAGAAGGTTTATTAAGAACTTTAGTCAGTTAGTCCGACCTCTCACTTCATTACTTGCCAAATATCAAACTTTTAAGTTTTCTAAAAAGTGCCTAGAATCCTTCAAACAACTTAAGAAGGAGTTGACCAATGCACCCATTGTTCAACCATCTGTTTGGATTGAACCTTTTGAACTGATGTGTGATGCTTCGGATTTTATCATAGGAGTGATTTTGGGTCAAAGGATTAATAAGTTGCCCACTGTCATTTACTATGCTAGTAGGACCTTAAATGATGTGCAACTCAATTATACAACCACTGAAAAATAATTTTTAGCTGCTGTGTTTGCATTAAAAAAGTTTCGATTTTACTTAATTGGTTCACATGTGGTGGTGTATATTGATCATTTTGCTCTCAGATACCTAGTTCAGGAGAAGGATGCCAAAGCTCGTCTCATTAGGTGGGTTTTACTTTTGTAATAATTTGATTTAGAAATTAGGGATAAAAAATGAGTTGAAAACCTAGTTGCAGACCATTTATCCCGGCTTCCCAATTCCTTGACTGTCGATTCTCTAGTCAAAGAGAACTTTCCAGATGAATAATTATTTACAATGTCCAATGAACCATAGTTTGCTAACATTGTCAACTTCTTAGTTTCAGATGTGACTCCGGATCACTGGTCCACCTAAGATAAGTATAGGTTTCATTCCCAAGTTAAGCACTTTTTCTGGGATGATCCTTATTTGTTTAAGATATGTCCATATCAGATTATCCAACGATGTGTTCTTGATCATGAGCAACATTCTATTCTCTCTTATTTCCATGATCATGTATGTGGTGGACACTTTGGATCTAAGAAGATTGTCGCAAAGGTTCTCCAATGCGGATTTTATTGGCCCACTCTTTTTAGAGATGTTTTTTATTTTTACAAGGCTTGTCCCGTCAGCAGTCTTTTGGCCTTATCAATAAGAGGAACATGATGTCTCTCAACCCTATTTTGGTAGTTGAGATTTTTTATGTATGGGGCATTGATTTCATGAGACCATTTCCTAATTCCTTTAGGAATTTGTATATACTTTTGGCCATTGATTATGTTTCTAAATGGATAGAGGACATACCTTGTAAATCTAATGACCACAAAGTGGTGGTCCAGTTTCTCAAAGAGAACATTTTTTTCCACTTTAGTGCACCACGTCCAATAATTAGTGATAGGGGTACTCATTTTTGTAATCGGCCTTTTGAGGCCTTAATGAAAAAGTATGGGATCACCCATAAGTTATCTACCCCTTATCACCCCCAAACTAGTGGTCAAGTGGAGGTGTCTAATAGGCATATCAAACAAATCTTAAAGAAAACTGTTAATTCCAACCGTAAGGATTGGTCCCTTAGGCTCATTGATGCCCTGTGGGCCCATCGAACTTCATTCAGACTGACCTTGGTCAGTCTCCATACCGTTTGGTGTATGGGAGAGCTTGTCACTTACCAGTTGAGTTGGAGCATAAGGCCTTTTGGACCATCAAGAAGCTCAACTTTGATTTGTCTAATGCGGGAATTCATCGTAGGCTCCAATTATCTGAGTTGGAGGAACTTAGGAAAGATGCCTATGAAAGTTCTAGGATTTACGAAGAAAAGACCAAAGCTTTCCATGATAAGCATATTCTGCGTAAATCTTTTACAATTGGTGATAAGGTCTTATTGTACAACTCTCGATTGCATCTTTTCCCTGGTAAACTTAGATCCCGATGGGATGACCTGTTTATTATCCATAATGTATATCCCCATGAGGCTGTGGAGATTTTGAATCCAAGAATAGGGGTAATTTCAAAATTAATGTCAGCGTTTGAAACCGTTCCTCGAGTTTCCTACTACTGGTAGTGAAGAGGTCATGGATCTCCATGAACCTCTTTACACTGATGATTAAATTTTAATCAGGTATGACCCCCTTGCATTGTCTTCGTTTTTAATTCTTGTCATGCATTGAGGACATTGAATGACTTAAGTGTTGAGGAGGAAAACCAGTTTTTGCTTTTTCCACTTTGTTTTATTTGTTTTTCATTTTGTTTTTTGAGCTTGCTAAAGAATGAAGTCCTACTTTGGCTTTTGGCTAATGATCATACCATTCGGTTGCTTGATGTATGAAAATAAAATTTTTGATTAAGGTACCCATTTTGAACGTATAAAAACCCTGTTGAGAAGAAAGTAACAAGCCTATGTCTTGAGATGGGACTTTCTTTTGAAAAATAAGAGACCCATGTTTTATGGTGTTGGGTCATATATAAGTCTATGGGTTCCTTGTACTTTTGATTTGGAATTGAGACCTTCTTTTTAATTTAGCATAAGTTAACATATGCACAATTTTAAATGAAATGTGAAATATAGTATAAAAAAGAATAAGAGTTGATTCCCTTGGAACTAGACAGGGCATTGTGCTTCAGGAAGCGTGGTGTCTTGATCAAAATTCCTAGGAAGGAAACTTCTGAAAGAACTCTAGCACCACTATTCTTTGTGGGCATATGCAAAAAGCGAAGCTTCATAGTAACTTGGGTGTCTGGTGTTTGCTCTACCATGTCATTCAGGCCAAAAGTAGTGGAGTAGAATAGAGTTTATTAAGCGAAAAAAAAAAGAGAAAAAAATATGCAAATGTCATTAATTCTAGGTAATATGTTTTAGTCAAAAACACTCCAGCACCTTAATCATTGGTTCCCTATTTCTTCACAAGTGGTTTTGCCTTAAGATAAGGACATTTTGGAAGAGACGAAGTGAGTTTCAAATTAAGAAATATGTTAGTGCTTGGAATTGATAAAGGGCAATAAAAGTTCAGAGTGGGGGTCCCTTGTAAGAAGAATTATCTTTGCTCCGGATCAGTATGGGCCTTACCTTTAGCCAAGGTTGGGATTTGTTTATTCTGAATTTTGAGTATATATTCATTGCAAACACTCACGAGACACAACTCGTCCACTAGGGGTGACCTAAGGGTTTAAAGGCTTGTTGCACATGCTAAGTGCAACCGTGATTCCTACGAAAGTGAGTTTAGTTTTTAGTTTTTATTATTTTTCTTTTTGTTTTGCTCGAGGACTAGCAAAGTCTAAGTGTGTGGGAATTCTGATGAGCACATTTATGTGTGAAATCTAGTGTAGTAAAACATGCATTTTACATATTTAGAATGGAGCTACCTTGGGTTTTACTCTCTTTTTACAGGTTTTATATTTTCAAGGCCTTAAGGACTATCGGGCTCTATATCTCTAATTTTATACATAAAGAGGTCCTATTTCTTTTCATGGTTACGAAGAGGATGAAATTCTGAGCAAGATGGAAGTGTTCAATTGTAAGTACACGTTCGTTTGGTCAACCGTACAAGTGATTATTCTTTTCGGGTCAGAAAAAGAATAATGGATCAGAACTTAACCGAGATGCAGAACCAGCCCATCTGCAGTTGTCCCAAGCGTATAAGGAATATTTCAAATGCCAACAA
Organism: Macadamia integrifolia; assembly: GCF_013358625.1. Taxonomy (NCBI): domain Eukaryota; kingdom Viridiplantae; phylum Streptophyta; class Magnoliopsida; order Proteales; family Proteaceae; genus Macadamia; species Macadamia integrifolia. The sequence goes on from NW_024868127.1 coordinate 25,454, forward strand.
GGATCGATGGACCACATCCTTAAGTGATTGAAGATTCGTTTTTGATAACAACAACTGCCTAGCGTAGTTGGTGAGTTGTGGTATGCAAAATCCCTTCCTTATTAGGTCTCAAGTTTGAACCTCTTAGCCTCATTTTGTTGAGGTTTTTATTTAAGAAGATTTTCTCCTTCTTACTCATCACTCAAAGGAGGTTGGCCAAAGGGTTTCTTATGCAAGAGGAGATGGAAATAAGGAAACAAAGAGAAAAATAGAAAAAAAAAAGGGAGAAAAAATAGGAAAGGAAAAAAAAAGGAAAAAAATAATTTAAAAAAATCGTCCAAGATGCTTCCCATGTTTGAAGAAGAGAGAAAAAAAAAAAGGAAGGAAAAAGGAAGCAAAATCGTTTGAGATTCCCTACTTCCTACAATTCTCTATCTTCTCTCTCCGCCACCTCATCAACAAGATAAAAAAAACCTTTTTTCTAGAAGTTAAAATCTTTAGCTTCCCTCCCCCATTCTCTATATAATAGAATTAACACAAGGGGAGGAGGCACTTCATTCTTCTTCTAGGGTTTTTTCTTAGTTATTCTATCTCTTTCTCTAGCTCTAGTTCGAGGTTTATGCTTTAAACACTTTTGTAAGTTCTTCTTATTCAATTAATGCAAGCACTTTTGTTTTTTATTCAGTCTTTTATTTTTATTGTTTAAACAATTGAAGTTGTAATTTTCAAGTTCTAGTTCTAGGCTTAGTTCTAGGTGATAAGAACAAGCTATGAAGCATGTCTTTCAAGTTTAATTTTTTTCTTCAGATTTGTTTTCTCTAGTACTAAAAATTTCAGATTTTGTTTATTCCAAATCTGGTTTATAGTACTGGTAGTATCTCAAATCGATCAAGTTTTCAGTTCAAGGGTTGAAGTTCAAGTAAGTAGGCTCCCTCAGTAGTCTTCTCTCCCCCCTCTCATTCCCTCTTCTGACTACCCTTTCTTTCTTAATTTAGGATTTTAATTTCAGTCATTATATTATTGCTATCCCTTTCCCCTAAGGTTCATTGCTAGTGTATGTGTTGGCTTTGCCCTCCTAGCCATAGAATCATCATTTTATTATTTTTATTTTAATTGTCTCTCTTTCCCTAAAGCCAAGTAGAGTAACCCTTATAAGAGTGACTCTCTGGTCAAGTAGGGAAGCTCATATTATGATGCATCCCTCGGGCTAAGTAGAAAAACCTACTTGTGAGTCTCTCTCTAGTTTTATCCCCTTTATTTTATTTTATTTTTATTTTATCATTTTTTCCTTCATTGCTTTTTAATTACGTGGGGTGTTTATTTTTAATTATTTATTTATTTAATTTTAATTGCGTGGCTTGCATCTTTAAATTCTTAGATGACGAATGGTTAGGGTGTTATTTTAGATACATATATTTAGGACGATAATTAGAATTAGATCACAATCATTAATCGGTTCACTTTGCATTATTAAAAGAAGCAAAAAAATAAAGTGGTTGCTCTCTCTGTGTTCGACCCGTAGCTACACTGATCCGTTCACTTGTGATTACATTTAAAATCTCAAACAAAAATCAAAAGGGGGAGGAGAGGACAAAGGGCAGAGCTTCACTATTATGGAGTGAGATGGGGTTGTTTGGTGTGTCCAATTCAAGAGAGGGGGTATTTATAAATTTTTTCGACCAATGGGAAAGAGGGAACATCTTTATCCAATGGACAAAAGAAGGGTTCTTGCCTAAGGTGGGGGGATTGGGCTTCTATAAACTGCATAAAAGATGTCCTCGGACCAAAATGGGTGAGGAGGGCTATTGTCCAAAAGGTAAAAGAGGGGTTTTTGGGAGAGAGAAACCTTCGTAAAAAAAATGGGATTTTTTGGGCTCAAGTTGGTGAAAAGGGAACTTCTTGACCCACCAGGTCAAGGGAACACCAATCCCGGCCATTGACGATGGCACGTTGGACTAGGCCAAAGTGCCCGAGGCATGGTCAGTGTAGGAGAGTAGGCAATGTGGGTGATGTCATATGTGTGCGACGCATGGCGCACGGGTAATGGCATGTGGGTGTGCAACGCACGATGCGGCACCATGGCATGGGCAGCAAGCACAGGCATGCATGGGCAGTAAATGGGAAGGTTGGCCAGCAAACAGTGCACGCGTATGTGCAGGCTGGCCTGCTGGCTAGAGCGATCATGCGTGGGCTAGCCTGCTGGTTAGCACACAGGCAACAAGGCAGGGACGCAAGACAACTGGTGGGGGCACGGGCAGTGGGGTGCAGGGGGGCGGGCTTGTGCTCATGGGGGTGCGGGCCTATACAAACGGGGGCACAGGCCTATGCCCACAGAGGCGCAAGCCTGTAGGCAGGGGGTGGGCAAGGGTGCAGGCCTATGCCTGCGGGGCCGCAAGCCTGCAGGCAGGGCAGTGCATTGCTGGTGGGCAAGGTAGTGCATGGCTGTGGGGTGCGGGCTGGCTGGCTGGCATGGTGCATGGTGCATGGTGCATGGTGCAGGCAGCATGTGCTGTAGCCCATGGGCAGCAGTCATGCTCCACTACCATGGGCAGCAGCCATGCTCCGCAGCGAAGGGTTATGGCCATGGGCAGCAGGCATGGGCTACAACCATGGTCAGCGAGCACGTGCTGCAACCATGGGCAGCACGCACTAGTGCGGGCTGGCCAGCTGGCCAGTGCGCGCGATTATGGATTTTTTAGGTGACGATCACGAGAGATTCGTAGGTCTGATTTTGATGTACCATATATTGTTGGAATCGTATTCTCGAGCACTATCCATCCATATGGTCATCTTGACTAGATTCCTTCATATATAGAAAGTCAAAATTGAACCCTCTTTCCTCTCGCACGAGGGTTTCTAGGGTTTTAGGTAGGGGAATGTTTTTGGGTTATTTGGGTAGGTAAGGGATGATCTTTAGGGTATTTGGGGTAGGTGGGGGATTTTTTTCAGGTTTCTAGTGGGACCGTCCACGTGCACGGCATACATGTGGGAAAGTAAAATTTTTGGGAATGATCGTGGGAGATCTGTTGGTCTGATTTTGATGTGACATATATTGTCGGAATCATATTTCCGAGCATTAATCATATGTATGGTCATCTTGACGAGATTCTTTCATATATAAATAGTCAAAACTGGACCCTCTTCTCTCCCTCCTGGGGGTTTCCAGGGTTTCGGGTAGGGGAATGTTTCCATCAGCATCTCCATTGATCAGAAGCCAGAAGTCACATCCAAGATCCATATTTCATCATAGCCAGAGGAGGGTGACAACATTGGGTGTCTACACATACATGTTGATTAACCATGTATTATCAATGTAGAATAGTTAAGATGCACAGAATGCTAGATGGAATCCCAATGGGATCCTATCCCTTTCCTATAAGTTCAATCCATGTGTACAACATATTAATGGTTATGAATTCTTATTGTGGCCTAAGATTTTGGATCCTCATAAGAGATGAGATCTCATATTAGGATAGAGGAGATTGTTAGGGAAAAAAAATTATAATATTTATTTTCCTATTGTTAGGAAAAGAAATTTATATTATTTATTTTCCTAATAAATTTGATCTTATCTATTATGATAAGATTGGTTTTGGTTTAGTTGTTGGCTTTGAATAGGAAATCCATTACTTAGTTGGATGTTTCAAAAAATCTAACTAATAGGGGATTCTGATTTACCAAGAATACATGAGATTGGCTACCAAAAAATAACATGGAGAGAGATACTAGAGAATAGTTCTCATAGTTCTCTCCCATCTCCTTCTCTTTCTCTTCCTCTTTGAGTGATCGAGTATGATGATCAGGGTTTTCATAAAACCTTGACCATTGTGGAGGAGCTTGGATCTAAGTGAATGTAAAGTTGTACGTGTGAGAAGGACTCACTATGAAAGGGCTAAGATAATGTGGAGATTCTACACTTGTGGAGTTTCAGGTAATGATTGAAACCCTCATATTGATTATTTCTTGAATGGCCGACCCTACTGATCGGTTGATTTGAATCACTTCCGCGGATATCGTCCTTTATATCTTTGATCAGGAAAAGGTAACATAGTTTCCTTGTCTTTATCCCAGGTAATTTGGATAATGAATTCCTTGTGTTTGTGATAGTATGTGGATGCATACCATATATTGAGGAGTTTATTCTACTATTGCTCAACATGAGGGGCAAGTTGTTTTAATCAAAGTTTAAAATGGGGGTATTTAGCTACAAGTACAACCAGAATTCAATGATGGAAAGGTATAATATTAGTGTTGGCAAAGTGGGAAAATGTTGGATTTTCTGGGCTATACTAATGTAGGTGACCCCATTGGGCCCATAGTGGTTAAACCCACTTGAGGGGGATAGGCCCAGCCCACCTATTGTGGGAGTACGTTAGGGTTGGGGAGACAACTATTAATAATCTCTATGATTCTTGCAGTCGTCATAATGCGAGAACAAAACTTACTCCTAGAGCTATGGGAGAAATCCTTATGAGAATTAACAGAAGATCCTAGAGGAGTTTGTTCATGATTTTGTTCGTGGGACCAATCAAGCGCAAGGAACTTGAAATCTTGTGGAGGCTTCCCAAATCAAAGTATAGGTATGATTTCAGTCCCAAAATGGTTCCCTATTTCATATTCTTTGTCTATGACAACTCTATAATGATTATGTGTTTTCTGAGGGCTAAAAAGGAAAGATCATTAGGTCTATTTCCCCAAAATCAACAATATACCACATTGAACCGCCAAAAGTATGTGACACTTTAGCTGTCCAAAACATATGCGGTAAGGTTAAACCTAAATGGCACTCCATCTGGAATCACATTTTGATGAAAATCTTTAAGGAAGTTATTCTTTGTTAAAACAATAACATTATCTACATTCACAGGTATAACGTGTAAAGAATGGCCATACATAATTACATTGCGTCTCACATAAGTACATCTTAGTGAAAAGGACTTTCCATATAGGAACCTATTCTCATTTAACTGAACATCTGGTGAGAGACCATTCTTTCCTCTTTTCCCAAACGAAAGAATAATGAAAGAAACATGAATAGAAACAAAGGTAGACAATTAATAAATGCATTCCATAAGTGGGATCACCCTTGAACCCATGGTTCGAAGCCAATAGATGCTTAATCTAATAATGTTTAAAACAATCAAACCTTCATTTGTTTATGATAATTTATGCTTAAACATTGATTTGAAACGATACAAGCTTTCCAACTGGTAAGGAAGCTAATAATTTTATGATAACATTATAAAAAGCTTTCGCAGTGATTCACGCGCCTTCGTATATTTTTCTCATTTCAAATATAAGCTTTATGATCTGAAACGACTTCTGTACTTAGGAGATTGTTAGATTTTTTCAATAAATCAAACGAAGTGAAAGATTTTGGAGCTAGAACAACCTCCATCATTTCTCCAGAAGTTTGAAATACACTTTGTACCGGAACCACCTGCAAATAACAAACAAATGAAGGAGGAAACAATTAATTGGAATCATTTAATCAACACCAATTCATTTAAGGTTTTCATCTCAATGGCAATTGAGATGGGACAAATCATATATTTAAAATAGGTGGTCATCAAATAGCTGAATTTAGCAAAACTATAATGAAAATATTAAAAAGCTGCATGAAAAATAAAATCCCTCAATTAACCTGTGAAATGGTTCTATGTTGCAGCTCTCTTTTATTGGCATTTCGCTATAAAATCCATTCTCAAAAAAAGAATAAGAGTTACTTTACTTAAAGGGTAAAAGAACGCTCCAGACACCCGGGGGGATGAAAATGGTGGCCCCACCCCTGTTGTGCTGTTGCAGGGGCCATGCGACCAGGGAACGTTCTTCCTCCCTTAAAATAGATGACGTGTTTTTATTTCAGCTAAATAGTGTTCTTTAAGTAAAAAGACATTTTCTTCAGAGTAGTTTGAGAGGTTCTCTAGAGGTACAATTCATATGACTGAAAAGCATAGTCGCTCTTCCTGTGTAAAGATGGAACTATAAAGTAAAAAAAGTACTGTTTTGAGCTCCAAACAGATGGCCATGAAAGCAATAGAAGGATTATTACATCCATAGTCCATAGCATTTGGTGAAATTACAGCAAGGGCTCTCCCACTATAGAGAACTATGGTTGGGACATCTAATCTTTGTAAAAACTACTATCAGGATCTTTTTGTTAGATTAGCATTAGTCCAAATCATTGACATATGCTCCTGACTTCTCAATTCCTTGAATATGACCATTCTACCCAGATAAAAGAATCCTTCTCAATAATTATGTCCATTGGTTAGAGATAATAACCTATGGTGTTCATATGAACAAAGAGATTTACCAAGAATAAAATTAGTTAGGAAATTGCTTTGGGTGGACAAAATAGTCACACTCAAGAAATATAGAAGTCACGAGAACATGTCTCATCACTTGGACTAACTTCATTCTAACCAGGAACCCAATCATTGCATCACCAAACTTGAGAGACACTAGTAGTTGTTTTTGAAACACGAGGGATCTCAATTGTAGTTTTTCCAAACATTAGGGACTATAGGAGTAATTTACCCTTAATAAAGAAAAATAGCTCTTGTATCAAAAAATGCAAATGCTTAGCAATGAGAACTATGATTCCAGTTCCATATAGCTGGCCTAAAGAAATCAACAGGCAGGTGTAGTCCATAATGAAAATAGAATGAAAACTAGATTTTCCGAGCTGCCCACCTAAACCAGAACTTCATAAGAAGGTATCTTGAAAAATCAATAAAGATAGAATTGGGCCTCAAAAGAACAATTGATGTTTTACTACCAATCCAAAGTTTCATCTTGGACGTAGTACTCACACTGAAAATAATGATCAAGGGTTACTCTTATCAATCTCCATCTATTTCAGAAATAACTCTGAAACAAAACATTTTCCAAATACAAAAGTTCAGTGTCTTCCCTCAGCTTTCTAATAATTGGGCTTATCCGTTTCTTGTTTAAGTAAGACCATTGCTTCTTTTCTTCGCTTAGTAAGGCCTTCTCTTCGCTTCATTAGATTAGGGATTTTCTATGCTGCTCGCTTTGGACTGATCTGTGCCTCCCCAGCCATGAACTTCCATTGCTTCATGACGAGCAGGGCCGTGGATCTAATGTAGCATTGATTATTGGTGGAAGTGGTAGTAAAAGGCGATTATGACATCATAAAAATTTAACGGATGCTAAATCCTTAAATGTTTAAGAAGATAAGATCAAGTTTATGTTCTTAATTTATCCAGTTCAATCCTTCACTGGTAGATGAAAAAGCCCAAAAAGTTTCCGTCTGAAAACCTGAATGCACACTTCAAAGGATTCACCTTCATCTTATTTTTTCTCATCCATTTGAAGGTGCAAAATTTAGGATTGGGTTAAGGTACTACTGTATGCCTAATGTTGACTAATCCTAAACCAGAAAATCGAGCAAGAGACTAGTACTTAATAGGATAACAGAACAGAGAATATAGGAAATAGAACTAACAGAACAGAATATGAAACACCATCTGTAATCAAGAAAGTTCATATTTGACAAAGAATATGAGAACTTGAATAGAACAAAAGGGACTGAACTGATTAACCTCAAAATCAGATTGACAGCTCCCTAAGATGAGGGGTATCTTCCGGTGAGAGATCAGGGTATCTACCAGTGAGAGATCAGAAGAGTGGTGAACACAGACAATCCTAGTAAGAGAACAAAGAGACAGGTACCGGAAGAAATCTGAAAACTAAGTAAAGAATGGGTAGGCCAAGTTAATACATTTGTTCCCAATGTAAAAAAGCAAGAGTAGTGAAAAGTAAAGAATTAACAGATAATAGAAAACGAAATTTTATAGAAGAGCTTCTAGTTACTAGTTATTAATACTAGCACTCCTTGAAGAACATCAAGGACCCATGGAACACACTTCCATCAATAGAAAATGCACTTTCTCATTCCAAATAAAAACCATCCCTTGTAAATGACTTAGAAAGCATTTCATAGACATGAACTCCACAAGTCTTTGCTATGGACAATGGGCTAATCCTCTAAAAGGAACTAAGTGAGTCCCACTTAGCAAACATTTCTCTACTTGTCATATTCTGCATCGCACAATTGGGTTATGCATTTGAACACAAACAAAAATTGGATTGTTCACCCTCTAAAGCTACTACATAGAATTAAGGTATTTGTTTTTCTATCCCCCATATCTCAAAATATATATCTTTTAGTTATTATTCAAGAGTGATTATGCAACTATTGGATCTACTAATTTTTCTTTCCTTGATAAATCACCTATCACCAGTACAGCCACTTGCTGATGTTAGCTCATCTTCTATATGTCAGTGCAAATGTCTGCTTGCTGCTGCTCTCCCCCACCCCCTTCCAAATCAGTAGCTTAGTACTTACCAACATTTTCAATCTACTTGTTGTCTCTAGAAAATTAACCTTGTATATTTTCAGTGTTCATTGACACTTTCATAATTCTTCTGTATTCCAAGGTCTAAACAGTATGGAAAAGGAACATCTTGGTACACATGGATCTGGACCATACTCATTAAAGTACACATGGATTTTTAGATATTGCAGCTTTATATACCTTAAAAAGTTACTTTTAGCCCGGGTCTAGTCCATGGGCAATTTCATGCTCAAAATTCGATGAACAATGAAAAAGAATGCAGGTGGGTGGGGCGGTCTAGGGAGGAGTAGGGAAAAAAGACTGGTTAGCAGTAAGGGCTTGGTTCATTGATCCATAATCATACATGTCTGCCTTTTAAAGTAATTTTTTTTGTAGGTACTGAAGCGGAAATATAAAAGAATCACTCACCTTTAATGGCTCTTTGAAAGAATTCTCATCCATTAAATTATTGGATGTGAGCTCAGTTTTTGTTGACCCAAATAAATCTACGGAGTTCAGATCCAGTCCATCAACAGATATCTTAAGGTTCACTGTGTCTCCTCCAAAGTTGACAATCTGCAAAAACATTTCAACATGCCAGTAAGAATAGCTTATGTAACTCGGGTACAGGAAAAAAAATTGGTTTTCTTAACAGGGTGATGCAAATGAGGGAACAAGGTGATAAGATAACAAATTACAAAATGCAAATTCCAGAAAACCACTAAACAAGGAATTTTCTAACTGGAATTAAAGGAAAAGAGACTTGGATAACCTAATACCAGAAAAGGAAGAGAAGCTATAGAGAAATTGGAGAAAATCCCATCACAATCTTTATGATGAATCAGAAAACAATGCAATCAGTTTGAACCAATTGTCCCCAAAAAATGTTTATAAACACAGAAATATCAACTGTTTGGGGCATGTATATAAGTCTCATTTCATTCATTAGAAAAAGAAGCATGCCTCATTTTCAACAAAAACCAACAAGAAATACAGCTGTACGTCTTAAACTTGTATAATTATATATACGCTTTCGATATCCATCATATAAGGGTAACCCGTAGACCATATTCATATAAAAAACAAAGTCCATTGTGCTGGGAGAAAAGTATACGACACAAAATAAGTGGCATTAGAGAATGCAAGAAAAACGGTGCATTTGCAAAAATGCATTAATCACCAAATATGCTGGGAATAACAGGGAAAAATACAACAACAATTTATGTTGGAAAATTAAAAAATAATGTGGGGTAAAATGCAATCGCAATAAGAATACTAAAAGATATTTTCACATTGGTCCAAGTTTTAATACCTTTATCCTTATGTAATTGTTGTTATCATTCATGTTTTTCCAAGTAATCGCAGAGGCAATTAGTGAATTTGGGGAACTTGCTTCGAGGGTGGTGTTGAGAACGGTTGCACCACTTGATTCCGCGAAAAATTGTTGCATCCAGTAGCTAGGAGTTCCATATTGTCGTGATGAATCAAAGACAATTGCATCTGGGTTCCACCTTAATGATAAAAAATCATCAAATTATATCAGTGAAAAAAAGTAACTTTAAGTGTCACAGCAGATAATTGTCAGCAGAGGCCACTATAATGAATAAAAACTTGGATGAAAAACAGAGAATGCTTACCGTCGATCATTAGTGTTTACAAAAAGTGGTGCATAGCTTGCCATCTCAATGACATCACTGTATTAGAAAGGAAAATTGGAACTCTTAGCAATGTACAGAACACCCCAAAAAAACTAGGGAGTTTAAACCCCAAAAAAACTAGGGAGTTTAAAATAACACCCTTGATTTGCTTCTTATCAAAATATGAATCCAATAATCGATTTATCTGCCGATAGATGAGAGTAAACAAAACATGACCCCTAACCCTTTATCCATGTGTATTTTTCCATCATTCAAAGCACACCAAAAGCAATTACAGAAAATGGAAGGAAACCCAGCATACTGAATTGATTCCAAAGGAAACAGGGCACTGCAGTGATTCAAAACACTGAGACACATTATTAATATTACAGATTCCACATTTAATGGATGATCTGAACACCCAGTTAGCATGCTTCCCGGAAGTGTTTCATACGTCATTCTCCTGAAATTTTTCATTGTTGGTTGTGATCAAGCAATCCATATATTTTTCTCCCCTTTAAGATAGTTACGCAACTGGTGCAATATAATAAACGTTGAAATCAAAGAGGCCCAACTACTGAACATATGCACAAGAGCAGAAAAATTGTTGGCATAGTCGCATATATCACCTTATGATGCATTTGAAGAGGTTATTATTTGGTAGCATGCATAAATACTTACAAGCTAGAGCATTTACTCCATTCTTTATGGCGATGTATTCCAATGTCAAAATAAGGTAGTAACCAAGTGAAGCATTTACAAGAGTAGAGAACACAGGGGGAAAATGAGACGCCAAAACAATTTTCAGTTGGACATCTGTTTATGGCAGAATAAGCATTAGGTGTAAGATATTTTCCGCAACAGAATTCTTATGATGAAGCTGAAAATTGGCCCAGTTGAGAAATCTATCTACAAACTATATCAATATTTTTCTGGATAAGAAATTAATATATAAAAAAAAGACTAGCATCAAATGAAACCAATGAAAAAAATGAAGCAAATACTCATGCTTAACATATTGAGATGTGCACATAATTAATATTCATAAGAATGCTTCCAAAAGAGAGCTTCAGGGCCAAAAGTTTTATCTTTTCTTTCCCCATGGAAAATAAAGAACAAATTAGTCATAAATATTCATGATTCAAGCATTTACATGTATTCCCAGAATTATCTGTGGAAAGTTATAAAGATACCTGTTCCTTTCCAGCCCAATAAGGAATCCAGCTTCAGCGAGTGCCGCTATGAGGCTTCCAGTGCCAGCATCTTTTCCAGTAACAGCATATTCACTAACAAAAGCCTGAAATGTTTTCACTGGAAACATTAATCACAACCAACAGTGCAAGAATTCAACTTAAAATAGAGAGCAGTATAACACCTTCGGACCACTACGCGATGTATTATCAAATTGATGAGCCATAGAGAACATGTTGTTCGCAGATGTGTAAATCTAGGAAGAAAAAGAAGAGAGTTAGACAATGCTTCCTGCCAAATGGCCTAACGATAGTTATGATGCCAAGAAATGGCTGATTGACAAAATTTACAGCTATACTGTAAGTTTTATTTGTAATCTTACATGAAAATCATATAGATCAGCTGGATGATCCAATGGGCGAGAGGATCCATCACAGTTTGTAATCATCTTGATGTCTGGGTAGGCATTTCTTATGGCATGATAGAATTTGAGGTAATTTCCTGATGAGAAAACAGTTCACAAAATTCTTCAGGTTATTAAGGGGTTTTATATCAAACTCACTTGAAAAATAAAAGGAAAATATCATGATAAGGGGTGCCTTTATCATGCAAAAACTTCATGGGTGAATCATATCTATCAATAATGGGGATTAATGAATGATATACATGACCAAATATCAAGCATCTTTCTTTATCAAAATCAGAATGTATAAACCACTGCCAATGATAATATAGAGTATAAACATATTACCATTCAGTCACATCAAAGAAAATTTCTTCAAGCTATGGGTCACGTACAGGTTATTAAAATAGTTTCTAGACAGTGCCCTGTCCCCACCAAAAAAACAAAAGTTTTTGAACAGCTAACAAGTACATGTTTCGTGAGGAAGGAAGATTACTTGGAGAGAGAGAAAGAACCAAAAGTAACACAGAACAGAGGAGAGAAATGTTGAATGAAATTATACAATATCCATCATTGTTTCAACAAATGATAACTCTAAAATTCCATTAGGAACAATATATTAGTATGTGATAGCACAGTGAGTACCTTCCAAATAAAAATTCTTTGTATAAGTATCAATATCAACCAACAGAAACTAACTTTCAGGATTTATGATGAAGGAGCACAATGTAGACAAACCCCAAATCAGAAAATTCCAGCTAGAGATTAATACTAACAGGATCAGTTAACAGGGACAAACCAGAAAATTGGGTGAAAAGTGGTGCCACACGGTGAAGAATTTGACAGAAATCTGACCCCCAAACTTAAATCGAAAGATATCAGGGAAAATAGAAAAAATTCCACCCATTTCATTTCTCCTCCTTGTTTTTTCTTAGATCCACGTAGCTGACCCCATTTAGTTGGGATTGTCGTTGTTGTTTTATAATATTATGCAGGATTTGTCTAAGTTTACTGTCATACGATATCTGTTCTGTCCATTCTGTGCAACAGAACTTCAGACATGCATTCCTCTCTGACCAGTGGTCAGATGATCTTCAACCTTTTGTAAGTTGTCTCAGACCCTGCAGTAGTGGGAGCCTCATGCACTGGGTTGCTCTTCTTTTTTTTTTTTTTCTTACTCTTTCCCCTCTACATTCAATCCAATTTTGGTGTTCATCCATCAAGACACTTGTGAGTTCTATTTGTTTTTCTTTGAGTTTCTAATTCTGGATTTTTAGTTTCTATTTTCTGTCCTTGTGTGTTTCTCCCAATCAAACCATCACCGTGCTTTTTTTTAACCACATTGTCACCCCATTAAGGCCTCCTTTGTATATTAGTTTCATCTCCATTGGATGTAGGTTTTGTTAGTTCTAACTCCATTTAGTTTCTGCCCCTATTTCTCAGTTTTCTGGTTCACTGCTATTCTCGTTTCCCATAAGTTTTCTAGTGTTTGTTACTTCAGCCTAGCTTACCTCATCATGGTCTCTTCTTCTTTTCAGATTCCAATCTGTACTTAGGTTTCTACAAAGCTAAGCTCAATCCTTAAGCTGGTTTTCAACTGAATTTCCAGATCTGGATCTGGACACTAGTATGGATCTTGGATCTGGGCATAAGTGTGGATCTTGGACATGGTTTGGACCCAGATATGGATCTATATTTAAGATATGCTGCATCTCTTTAATCAAGGTAGGTCATAGATTGAATGGTTATTTCATCGTCAACAGGAATCAATGCTACAGGGGGCTCAGGCGCAGGTAAAGGTCCACATCCAGGACTGTACATTTGTGACTGAAATCTTAGGATAATGGTAACTGAGCTAATATTCATCCACTGACTTGGTAGGTTACATTGATGTTATAAAGAATTAGACAGAACCCAATGGTTGAAAAAAAAAAAAAAAGCGAATCAATAGTCTCAATTCTAAACGCACTTATTATGTATATCATAATTTTTTTCTTTCTTTTATAAAAGAAAAGTACTTAGCACCAAATGTATGAATGATAAGTTTGCAATATGACATTAAGATGCAGCTAATCAATGATCAACAATGTGTATTAGTGCAGTATGAGTCCATAGTTAACCTTGGAAATAATGAACAGATCCTAAACAAATGTCCCCCTTTACCCATACAAAAAAAAAAAAAAAAAAAAAAAAAAAAGAAGGTGTTTGCTACCATGTCACCCAGAAGCTCAAACTTGTAGGGAAGGGCAGCATAAATATATACATCAACACTCCCCTACACATGCAGGCCATCTTGGCACTGTGCATGTGACACATACATGTGCCCACACATGACACCGAGGGAAAAGAAGTGGGGGGGAAATTCTCTTTAGCACTTCCCAAGAATCGAATACTCGACCTCCCTGTTTTGATACCATGTTCAATACTGTTTCACCTAAAAGCTCAAACTTGTAGGGAAGGGCAGCGTAAATGTATACATCAACAAAAAGAAAACAAAAAAAGCAGTGCATGTATACCCATTCATGTCTACTACAAGTAAAATGGAGGGAGGTATCATAGTTGAGCACATCATAAATGATAAGAAAATAACAATGATTATCGATCCGAGTGGGGCGAGCTTGTGGCACAACGGTTGAGTTGCACTACTGCAACATGTTGGTCATAGGTTCAAACTTTGGAAGCAACCTCTCCTGCAAAGCAGGGGGTAAGGTTCGCAGGGGGGTAAGGCTGCATACATTTTCCCCCACATTGCAGTAGCAGGAGCCTCGTGCACTGGGTTGCTCTATGGATCATTAAAAAATAAAGATCATGCAGAAAAACCTCAAACACCAATTAAAACAACGGAAAAATATTTCCATCTAAATTGTCTTGAATAAATCCCTACCAAAACCGAGAAGTTTTACTCCTCACCTTTGTGTACTAAAATCAATGCTTTCTTTCAGGTAGAAAATTCTATGATAATTTAGTTTGTATTGAAGGCACTAGCCATGTTCTATCTTTGAATACTGCCTCAAACCTTCCAATCCAAAAACGAAACAAGAAATACAGTAGAAAAAAAAAATGCATACCTTTGTAATTCTTTTTCCAACAATCCTCATTCCCTATTGCAACATATCTCAAGTCAAATGGTTCTGGGTGTCCCATTGCTGCTCGAACAGATCCCCATTTCGAATCAGGATCACCTCTTGCGAACTCAATGCTATCAAGAACATCCTGCATCATTATTACATACTTAACTTTGTATATAGAAGCTTCAAGAATGAAAATATTTGATTTGTCATTATAAACTCTCTGGGAAGATGAATGAGCCTAACTATGTTATGACTGTTATCAATAAGTTATAGTAAACACTGTTTTTATAATGTTATCCTTTTTTTTTTTTTTTTTGACAATTATAAGTGCATTTGCTAGGTAAACTAGATTTACAATTGCTCCAAATCAATAAAAATTTTTTGCAATGTCCCTGCAGTAGGAAGACGCAATTGTCATTTGAAAGAATATGGGCCCACCCCAGAGGGGTGCTATCAAATTAAAAAATTTTGATATAATCCTCTTGTTGTACTTCTGTAGAAAGTTTAGGATTTTCTTCATGTACAGTAATTTCTTTAGTACAACCCCCGAAGGCCAATTCGACATGACATGACATGACATGTAAGGAAACGTGAGAAAGCACAAGTTCTTTTCACGATCAAATCTACCTTCATGTTCTTCCAACCATCGTCTACCCACTTTGATGATGTGCTTTGAAGATGGACATACATGACAGAAAACACTAACATATTAACAATAAGGACAGAAAAAAGTAATGAAGAAAACATCATAGCCTCCATCAGCAAACTCATCAGTTTCAGCACTCATATGCACCACAGCTTATGACACTATACTTTCCTAGCATTCATCATCCATATATAGCACAGCCAGACTCCCATCACGTAGTTGAAGACAAATATGAAAGACACGAGAAGACATGAATGACTAAAGTTTAAGACCTTTAGCTCTGGTTTGGCTCTGATACAAATATTGCAGTTCGGGGTTACAGAAAAAATCTAGAGCCAAAAAACTGCTACTGCCAAGGATCCATGTGGAATCGATAGAACTAATATAGGACGGTAGGACCATAATAGAAGAATGGAAAAGAAATTATATAACTCAAGAACAGAGAAGAGAAGTAGAAGAAGATATTAGAGAACATGAAGAACAGAGAAAAAAAAAAGAGTAGACGGAGCACCTAATCTCAGAGACAAACAGAACTAGGAGGAGGGAGATCAGATCTGGAATACCAATCCCATATGCACAGCTCAACAGCTCCATAACTCTAAAGAAAATCAAAATATCTTTATTCAAATCATGCTTAACTAATGGGGTGTATACACGTATAAGATTTAGAAATTCCCATCTAGACTCGAAAAAGGACTCTTGAACACTCTCTTATACTGACCTGAATTTTTTTCAGATCAAAATTCTTACAAAGCTATTATCCTAATCAAACTGAAACACCTAATTTTACTTCTAATATCGTGTAGTAACTGCAACCCCACTTTATGTGCTTATAAATTAGGAGTGTTACAATGAAACTCAGGAATATCAAAGGCCCAACCTATAATATGATCACCCAAAGCTTATTTTCAGCCCATGGAACTGCCAACTGCCCCTTGTAGGCCTTCTAGTCTTCCACCTAAGACTCCATACAGGATCATAGTCTAGTGCAAAATGCATCACCAAATCCTTGTTAAAGGCATTGTAATCAAGGGAAGTAATGCAGATTTTAAAAAGAGGAGAAAAGGTTAACATACTTCTCTCCATAGTTATCTTACAAACTATGTCAGTCTAGGTAATGGGGTCAATTTCAGCCTTTTCATTTGATTTGATTTGTTTTCCATTGTTCAGTCTTCATTAGTGGTACAGAGTCATCAGGAATTGAGTTTTTATGTTGTCCAGTTTGTTTTATATTCAAGGAGTCCTAGAGTGACTAGGAAAGCCACCATAGTTGGAGGCAGGATTGCTTGGTCCGATTTCAGTTTAGTATTTGGAATTCTTTAATGTCAATTTGATTAGGTTTGGGTCCTAGCTCATCTTAACATACAAGTGAGGTCAAGATGTTAATTATCAGTATTGGGCAGCGTATCGGATAGCTGGTTTCAAGAGACGTATTAGAGATGAATTTGAGAGATGGTAGATATTATGTGGTGCACATGGGCAGGGTTGGGCTGGGTTTTTTGAGAACCCAAACCCAACCCTGCATGGGCCCAGGCCCGGCCAGCCCTGCTAGGGCCTAAAAAAATCAACCAAACCTACTTTAATCCAATTTATAATATGGCGGGTAGCATATTATATATATATATATATATTATAATAATATGTACAGCAGAAGTCAGAATATATTTATTAAACATATTATATACATTATAAATCATGTTATTTAACCAGGGTTAGAGTCTGGGTTGGGTTGGGTTGGGTTGGGCTGGGCCAGGCCTAGGCCTCAACCCAAGCCCCGTTCGAGCTCAGGGCGGGTTTGGGCCGTCAGGGTCAAATGTGCACCGCTAGTACATATGCTTTGATACACATGGATATGCTTATGTTATATGCAAAACTAGAGTTTCAAGAATTGCACACCATAAATAGGCAATAAATAATGATATCCAACCAATGTTAGGGTGTCCATGCATGCTTCGCATCGTGTGAAGCACTATGCTGGCCCACTGACTGAAGGATAATTTCCTCCCTAGCTGCGTGGAACATGTAGTTGATTAGGAGGACTACCATGTCATATTTCTATCCTAAAGACATCTATGCAATTCAAATCTTCAATAAGCAAGCAAGAAGATTTGAAAAGGAAAAATCTATCATTGGCAAGTGCAATGCTTGTTTACACTCCTAGGTATTTTTTGAGTGTAGATGGGATCCACTTAGGTTTTGGCTAAAAATCAGAGTAGGAAGAAGTTTGTTTTCAAGAACTAGGATTTTTGGGTTTTTCCAGCCTGTGTATCGGTGTATCAGTCTGCATCGCTATTGTATCGGTACTGATTGATCTGTATCAGTACCATATTGGCCCGCAACAGTTTGATACGGTTCTCTGTATTGGTCTTGTATCGTAACAACCTAGCCAATCTCGATATGTATCAAACCATATCAACCAATCGTATTGACACTTGACACTATGTGTAAGGCCAGTAGGACTTTATCAAAAAACAAAAAAAGGTGTAAGGCCAGTAGGCCATCCATAAGATTTCATGAATAAGGAGGGAAGTTCAGTTCTCAACTCTATTCTGTGAGAGATTTGCAGTCAGACTAGAGTGGATTCTCAGGTTGCTTGGTGGATTCCAAGGGACTTCTTTGTCGGTGGGTTTCCTGTTCCCTCTCTCATTCTTCACTCTTCTATCGTCCAATTTATTTGTTGATTTCACCAGGTCAGTTCCTTGATTCTCAACAACCTGCAACACCCCTGTTGTTGACTCTATTTTCAGTGAAGTAATCCCAGGTTTTGGAATTGACCTGCCAAATAAGGAACTTCTTTCTATAAGATGTTGAAAGAGCATCTGAGAACATTTTTAATACTAGTCAGAAATTTAGAATTGCTTCAAATATAATATCTGGGTTTCCGTAGCCCATTCTCTTGAATTCTATTCTGAAATCATAATTTTGAGTGGCTAGAAATCAAGTTCTAAGAGCCTCCCTTGTTTTCTATTTCCATTAGGAATACACCTATACACCACTATTATGCTCTCAAATCTCTGAGATCTATTGTCTAAGAAGAGAGACTCATATATCGGTGAACCAATTTGGTTTTATGTCAGGCAAATCCATGACCGAAGCTATCTATTTATTGAGGAGGCTCATGGAAAGATATAGAGATACCAAGAAGGATTTCCACATAATCTTTATTGATCTGGAAAAAGCCTATAGCAGAGTTCCTAGAGATTTAATCCTATATGTCCTAGTGAATAGAGGGGTGTTGAATAAATATGCGGGTGTAATTAAAGATATGTATGAGGGTGTGGTGATTAGTATGAGATTTGTGGGAGGTCAAGGCAAAGAATTCCCAATTACAATTAGGTTACATCAGGGATCAGCCTTAAACCCTTATCTACTTGCACTTATTATGGATAAGCTAACCAAGAGCATTCAAGATGAGGTCCAATGGCGTATGCTCTTTGTCGATGATATCATCTTGGTGGACAAGACAAAAACAGGGATTAATGCTAAGTTAGAGCTTTGGAGATCAACCTTGGAAACAAGAAGCTCTAAGATTAGTAGAATGAAGACAAAGTATATGTTTTAGTCACTCTATGATGGATAATGACACAGAAGGAATTGAGAAAGAGAGATACCACAAAGCGACTCTTTTAAATATCTGGGATCAATTATAAATAAATAATAAAGAAGGTGAAATATAGGATGATGTTTCATAAAGAATTAAAGTAGGATAGATGAATTGGAGAGGTATGACTGGAGTACTGTGTGACCGATGTATCCCATTAAAACTTAAAAAGAAAGTTCCATTGGACTATTGTTTGACCAGATCTGATGTATGGGGCGAAATGCTGAGCTGTGAAGAAATGCATGGTTCAAGGTTTCGACTGATACCGACGAAATTTCTCATGTTTCCACGCTATCCTAGAACTCCGATATCAAATACCATGTGACTTTTAAAAGTCACTGATTTCGACCAGTATCGACCAAAATTCCCACATTTTGACCGAAATATGAGAATTTTTCTCAAAATATGGGAATTTTCCTCGAAATGTGGGAATTTTCGATTGAACCAAATGGGTCAACCTTTATATAACCTTCTTAAATGGGAAACGAAACCTTTTTATTTCAAAATTTTGACCCTTTCCCGGTATTTCTTCTCTATGAAGTGGGAAACTTGGGAAAACACTTAAGATTTTGCTATTGTGCTATCAAATCTTCATTCTCAGCTTGGATCTTGCACATTCATAGCAAATATACCTAAGGAAGGGAGCCTGGACCAAAAAGGTAAATCCCATCTCCCCAAACTTTGTGCGCCATCCTTCGAGAGCACCGGTTCATTTGGATATGGTGGTGGGTATGGACAGTAGGGTTCTTTAACTTCATTTGGACAGGAGGGTAGTTCAGGGGGTGGGTCATCTTTTGTTGACAATATCTTTGAATATCCATCTCATCCTTATATGCCACATTCACATCCTATCACTATGATCTATGACTGAGCCACTCCCTAGGCTAGGATACCTAGCTAATATTGATGATGCATCTTATAGATGGGCAATGACGAACTACCAAAATAATTAGGCCCAAAACATATCATGGGACTCGTATGTGGTGCATTTAGAGGAGCAGCTATGACATCTGCAGTGGTACGCAACTCGTGGACTGGAACCACTCAGACACTTTACTTGGAATTGAGTCACTACTTTTGAGTGTTGAGTAATTGAGTCACTACTATTGAGTGTTGATAGATAACTGTTGATGACGTAATTTTTTTATTTATTTTGGTTAATTTGGATTATGTCTTATGTTTTGATGTAGATTGTAGACTATATATAGTCATTATGTAGTATAATTTCATAATTTAAGTCAACAAGTCAGCGTAATGATTATCGAACCTTTGGTTCACCACACAAGTAAGACTTCGTGTTTCTTTTTTTTTCTTTTTTTCTTATTTTAGTGAAACTAATTATGTGAATGTGTTAGAAATATTTAAAATAGGATGTACACAAAAAATAAGACCAAAAAAACACTGTTTGGGGGTCAAAGCATAAGTTTCCACCATATAGGGAAAATTTCCCCGGTATCCTCGAAACCGTGAACCTTAGCTGGATGTGCAGAAAAACTACAAAGGATAAAGTAAGGAATGAAAGTATTTGAGCTAATTTGGGACTCTCCCCGATCAATGACAAGCTCCGAGAAATTTGCTTCAAGTGGCTTGGTCATGTTCAACAGAGGCCTAAGAACACCCCATTAAGGAAAAGTGAAATGATTCGGATTGAATGAGCTAAAAGAGCTAGTGGTAGGCCTAAAATGACCATAGGAGAAGTTGTGAGAAATGACATGCACAATTTGGGTCTTGTACTAAGTATGACCTCGGATAGAGCATATTGGAGAGCAAGGATCCATGTAGCCAATCCCATTTAGCTGAGATTCTCCTGACTTGTTAAGTTGTGCCTCATTCTTTTTTACTTTCATCCTTCATTTCTCACTGTTCATTTTTCATTTCTCATCTCATTGCTTATCCCTCTTTTCTCATTTTTCATCCTCCTTTTCTGTCTAAACCTCACTTTTCCTAATTTGTTTGTTAGGATCCATGTAGCTGACCCCATTAAGCTGGGATAAGGCTAAGTTTGTTATCTCTGAGATCAGTTACAGCAAGTAGCACCCATCTAAACAAGTAATTGACCTGAATCAGTAGGTAGCACCCATCTAAACAAGTAATTGACCTGAGATTCAGGTCAATCAGATCATCTCCATCGAGTTTTCAATTTTCTCCCCAAGTTCCTCAATTCTGAACTTCTCTGGCTTCTATTCTAGTTATTTTGTTCTGTTTAGTTTCATTGCATTGTACCTCTGTGTTAGAGATCCACCAGCAGGTTCCTTTCTTTGTAGTTCTAATTAGGCTTAAAGATATTATTTGCTATCAAGAAACCTACGACATATCCTTCAATATTTGAGTTTTTCCAACTTTGTCCCTCATACCCTAACCATCTTATGTGTTATTTTATAACAAAACAATATAAGGTAGGACAGCTGATATATGTCGATTTCTTGGTGCCTATGTCAAAACATAAATTTTAAATACACCATTGTCAAAAGTAACAAACAAGGAAAAATGACAATATATGAAGTGCAGTCCAGTATACATGATTTCCTTATAGAACTTGGTCGTTGGAAAGCATATTTTGTGGAGTTGATTAAGTACAAGCATATGAGGTGTCTGAAGATCCCAATCAACTGGAACATATATCTTTGATACTGTACTCTGTTCTATTGTCTCACATCACTTATAGAGAATACCAATTATTCTTGATATTATTAACGCATGAATGAATCATCTCTTTAACAATATCAGCATATTGATAGAAACCTATCACAGGAAAATCATTTTAATGAATGGCTATAAGTCAAAGTAAAAGACTTACCTGCACGAACGGTAAGATTGAGGGAGTATTGACCTGGTCATTATGACTAATTCCTGTAAATGACAAAAAGGAAATGCTGAATTTTCAAACAAGGCAGATAAGGGCAACATTAATTGTCTTAAAGCCTGTTGTCAAGTGATAGTACCATTATTAAAGACCCATATCGGCAATGCACCAAGGTCCTCTGTTAGCTGCAGAGAAGAAATAGTAATAATTACTCGAGCCGCTTATCAATTTATAAAAAACTCATTTGATGATAAATTCACCCAGAAGGAATTATGAGGGGAAAATCCCTTAAAGAAACCTACTTGAAGAAATTCATAGTATCCAAGTCCATCATCGGTCCAGTACATCCAAACATCACCAAAGTGTCCAGGCCTCTCCTCCCAGGGACCAATGGTTTCTCTCCACCTAAATGCATTTCTTAACCATTCACCTTCAACAAAACATCCACCTAATACAATATATAGGATCACAAAATTCTCTGCATTAATCCTTTTGAAACCCAGAAAACAAAACACTGCCAAATATTGGCTGTAAAACAAAAGATAAAGACTTCTGCAGAAGATTGCAAAATCCTTTTGCCTAGAAATCTATTTCCAATAGCCAGAAAAAGTTTCCTACAATCATAGTACAAAAATTGGGCCATTTTAAGATTAGTATGTTCTTGGACAATGACATTATAAATGGGAGAATTTCATAGATATTACAGGTTTTGTGAAGAAGCTGAAGAACCTATCAAGTTTCAGTCACCAATGTGAAGGAAAGGGAAATCCGCAATCCACATAAGGACTACCAACATTCAACAACAATGAATCTTCTGTAAGGAATGTTGCAAATGGGTTTTTTTGTGGGATGATGTCTAGAGATTTTAGCAGTGGCCAGTCGAAATGCAAAATGCTGCCAGACACAAGGTGTTCAGCTCAAGATATTTGAGCGTGATTATCACACTTGCGTTTCTAAAAATGGTCTCAAAAAGTAATAGGAGATCTAGGAAACTATAAATTTCAAATGGACAAATTTCAAGGAGATCACACTTTTGCAGCCACTTGTTCAGCTACACTCTTGCCCGCGTCTTTGAAGTTTAAATGAGAAAGACAGCTGGTTCCATGGTAATTCAGCCTTGGAATGCAGAACCAAAGAATTTAAATTCCTACATGGAATGGCAGAGATTCTGCAATAGGACATATTGTGGGCATGATAATAGGCAGCAAACCACTCTTGGACACTTGTTTCTGCACTTAGACCTATATTGTGGGCAAAAGCTCTTGGACCTGTGCTCCACGACAATACGCTCTGAGAAGCAAGGTCAAAATTTTGAATTTTTAAGACCATTTCGCCCCCTGCCAAAACCAAAATGTTTTGGCGAAATTTTTTGTCAAAATTTTGAACATTAAGAAGTCCTCTAAAAGTGAACCAATGGTATTCAGACTAAATCCCACAACCATTTCAAATGAAGAATCTTGAAAAGGGGGGGGGGGGGAACCATCATCTTGTTGACTTTTAGCACTTAAAATATTCTGTCATTATGCTCAGCAAGACATCCATTTGAGAGCATTGCTCTTCCCCAGTTCTGAGATGACTCAAAACAAAAGAACAAGGAACCATGGGTTACTATGTATGAGTTTTCCAGTTGTACTAGAAGGATGCAATGAAGCAACCTGAAACTCAGATCCATATGAATATTCACAAATAACATCTCTACTTGCATTTAGTCTTGGTATTTAGTCTCCTTAAAATCAATAAAGCAAGGTGTATCAATCATTCCCACAGAATCCAAGTTAGAAGTCCTCTCAACTGCTAGGAAGGATGTGGATTGTATTGAAAATGAATTAACAGCCATACCACTATAGAGTACAAAATTTCTGGCACTACTTACAACATCATCCAAGATTCAATGCTTGAAATATACACCAAGATAATGGCTACCTAGTTTGAAGATCCAACTATTTCACCAGTTCAGTTCCCCAAATTAAAAACTAACCCTCAGCCCTTCCCCACAATCACTAAAGAGTTCTACTGCCCTAGGTCTCCAACATCTTAGGCTGCTAACATCCAGCAGAGCTTAGGTTAAATGAAGGGTGTTGAGACATTATGAATGTTTTCGGTGGTTACTAACTTGTGTTTGTGTGATGGGAAAAGCCTTGGCCTAAGAGTCAGGCGGTATCCTCAAGTACAAGGATTTCCAAGAAGGCAAGCCCAAGAAAGTGGAAAGGATAAAGGTTGAAGCAATACAATTGCATATCAAGCTTTAAGAACCACTTCATGGAGATCAAGCACCTCAAAGTAAATAGGCCAAGGACATCTTAGAGAGCGTTCAACATTGGTGTTAAGACTTAAGAATAGTTTCAACTTGTAACTCATTTTACTTCCTAAGTTGTAATTGATTCTCACGTAGCTCTTAGATCTCAAGGACTTGGTCTTCCTTGCAAAAAATTAAAGAGGTCAAAAAGTAAGACAGATGAAGCTCCGGTCGACCGCCTTGAAGCAGGACAAAGTTTCCTGAGAAGGGAGTTCTTGGCATTTTAGCTTCTCTGATTGACTGGCCTTGAAAGGAGCTCTACCGGTTATTTTTCACTTCTCTCTCAACGATCATATTTATAACAATTATTTCTTTAAGGGGGTCGACGAATCCTTCAGTCAGTCATCCGGCTCTGCTTAAAAAAGACTCATTGGAACCTCCAACTGACCATTCCTTCTCTATTTAAGAGAGGTTTAGGGGAGTTTCATTATGTTTTTTGAACTTTACTTTTGAAGTTTGTGTTGTAAACAACACTCTTCATTGGAAGTGTTGCTGTGAGTTTGGGTTGTAAATAGTTTGCACATTTCTTCATTACATAATGCGAAGTAGATTGCACCACTGGGAAGAAATGTGGCATAGATGAAGGATTTAAACATATGGCCAAATGGCAATGGGTTGTAAATGTGAGAAATGAGAAAACTACTTGTGACTAGAATATAACAATTTGAGAGTGGGATCATAGAAAAGGAATCACAACAAAACCCAAATAGTTGTGACAAAGCTTTTGTAGAGTTAATTAATGCGAGAGACTGTCTATAAATGAATGGTCCACCTGAAGGAGGGTCTCTTCTATTGTATAATGACTTTCAATGACCTACAAGCATCATTTCTGTAGCGGAAGTGAAAGAATTTTAGGGTGCATGAATATAATGGGATGACATGTAGGAGATATTAAAAGGTAGAAGAACTAATAACTTAATTATCAAACAGTTCTCATTCATTTGGATTGAAGCTATGACGGTATTTTAGAATAAGACGAGATAATTATTGCATGGATAGCTATGAGTGCTAGCAGAACTCCAATTAAGTACACATCATAAAAAAAATGTTCTAATACAAGAAACCCAAATCATGAAATTACCAAGAAAGTACCTTTTGCTTAGACGATATAAACAGGTACCATTATTCATATATTTTTGTCGTCATTGTAACAACTAACGAAGAATTTTGTTGCCAATGCACATTAATTAGAAAATGACCTCATTTCAAACTGACAAAATAACAGATTTCAATGTAGTACCAGGAAATCTGATGAATCGAGGTTTTAGACTTGCAAGCATCTCAATAAGCTCTTTCCGGAAACCATGTCCCTGCAGCCAAAGAAAGGTTGAATGAAAAACAACATACAATAAATAGATTTCAGAAAAAGTGAAACATTAGGTCTTCCTGATTGAGAGATCATGAAAAAACTGAAAATTCTGTAAAGGACAGATATATTGAGAACTGAAACTGATAGCCATGTTACAGGAGGAACAATTCAGCATATACTTCATCTGCAAATATGTAGAAAAATGGGGAGCAGGGGGGGGCTTAAATCCAGTCATGCAACTGGAAGAAACATGAAATGGAAAATTTAGTTAGAACTCTGAGGAAAAAAATTGTGCAGCAAAGTCGCATTATCTATCTAAAATCCAATCAAGTAGTCGTATGTTTAGTCAGAATCCCATCTTGAATATTAAGGTATGCTAAAATAGAAGAATTGACTATCCCCTTGACCTAAAATTATCCAATCAACCATCTATGCCCCAAATCTTTTATATTTCCTGTTGAGTTCACTTCTTCCTTTCCAAATCATTTATATTTCAATACCTGGAAGAGTCAGATGAGTCTGAAATTTTAACCTTGGATAGATGATGATATGTATAACACATTCATCAAATATGGGCCCCAACCAAATGCCACATGCCGGTTAATAAGGGCATACAGAAGGTCAATGGTGCTGGCATTTTGGAACCCCAACTCCCATATAAAAATATTCCAACATAAGATTTAACACAGAATACCTATAATAAGGACATTTGTGACAACAACAGAAACAACAGGGATAACAAGTGAAAGTGTTTCCTTGTCAACATGTGGAGAGCTGATTGTGTCGTTAACCACTGGAGGGATGGAGCATCCTTTGGATTGTCGACAAGTCAAATTTAGTAGCTCATTACAACAGACAGCCCACCATGTATTGGAATCACTCCCCTGTATTTTCAGCTGTATAATTCCTAGCCAATTTCCAATCCCTTATTTTGACACATGGAAAAGACCATTATGGCTAAAATGTGATATATGAAGGGTGTAAAATCTATTTACAAAGTTTTGAGAAACCAAGTTGCCATCTGGTGAAAACATCTGTGGATAAGCAATTCCCAATTCACCAAACAAAGAAAATCAATTCAAGTAATAGAAATAGCAAAAATCATAGTAATAACATTAATAATAAGACTGATTGTTACAAGGCGGAGAAGGTAGACAACAATAGGATGCAAGGCGCGTATTAAATTTTTTTTATAGGCTCAAGGAGATATTTTCCCAACATTCTGGAATTTGAGGCAGGGTGACATTTTCTTCTTTCTTTTCATCCTGGTGAGTAATGTTTTGAGTAGGCTTCTCAATAGAGCTAGCAGAATATGTCTAGTGAGATGATGTAAGGTGTGGGTAAGAATTTAGTTGAGATATCACATATTCATTTAGTAGATGATATTTTCTTGCTTGCAGAAGAAGGTTTTCAAATCATAGGGATAATCTTGGGTGCTTCCAAGAAACCACAGGAATAAGTGTAATCCTATGTAAATTGCTGGTACAGGGATTAAAATTCTGATCAATAGGTGAACCTACAGGAAGCTATTCGTGGTTATAAGGATTCAACTTGTCCAAATAGTTATATAGGGCTTCTAAGTTCTACCTGGGGATCTCTATGATCATTATCATTTTGGTTGCCATTTAAGAGAAGTATTGCAAAACCTTGATAGAATATAAGAAGAATGACATCCCCCACCTTTTCTTCTCCTGTCCCTTCTCCTCTTGTTTAGAAATCTGTCCTTGCCAAGTGCTGGCCGGCTAGGAGATCCATCCTCCCTTTCCATAGGGAATGGAACTCGATAGATATGACCTTCTCTGGTACTACAATATGTGACCCCGTTGGTAAACTGGCTTTTTGCGCTACCATTAACCACCTCTGGATGGAACGTAACATTCGTAGATGGACCTCCAAATCTAAGTCCCTGGATAAGATTTGGAAAGCCATCTACTTTGATGTTACTTCCAAATCCTATAGCCTCTATGTTCATCCTGTCCCTAATTCCCTTAAGAACAGCCATATTGTAGCTTCTTGGAATCTACAGGTTGATATCAACCCCCCTACCATTTGATGGCCCTTTAATCCCCCCTCGGTTTTGTTCCCCCTTGGGCTTTGATGTATTTATTTGTTTCTATTTTTGCTTTCCCCTGGGTTTGCTTCCCCTTGTGTAGTTAAGCCTCCCCTCCCCCCCATGCCCCCTTCCTTTCCCTTGTATTTTCTTCTTCTCTTGGTGATGAATTATTTATTCATCCAAAAAAAATCCCCCAAATTGGCTTTTTGCAGCATCTATTGGCCTAATCTTACCCAAAGAAGCTTGGAGCAAGTGGATTTGTTGCTAAACAACAATATTTTCATAAACATTAACATTCCCCACCACTCCCCCTCAAGTTTGCATATAGATGAAACATATGTCCAATATGCAAATATAAACCCCAGATGCTAGTGTCATAGCACATCCGACATCCTCCTGGTCTCCTCGGGGCTCACTGATTCCTTTCCGTCAAGAACTTCATTTTGAGGTGAGGCATTGTAACAAATGCTCCGAGGCTGTTCAGCCTGACTTGATCAAGGATACCATTGTATACAGATGGAATATCAACTACCATCAACAATACTTGAAGGTAACACATTTTTCTCAAAAACCTTTTACAGAATAATTGATGTCTTGTATTGTACTAAGGTGAGTCATCCACTTGTATTGCACTATCCTACTATTGTTTACTCTAGTATATGTGACTCTTTCTAACAAACCATGTATAATGCCTAATTTATTAAAAAAAATCATAATTTGATGTCTTTTAATTCCTAATACTTATTTAAGTTGTTTTACTTAAATTACATGTGTTCGGAAGGACAATGTCATGGTTGCTCCCCGCTATCAGTAGGTTCATACTTTTAGAGTTTTTCATTCAGCTCAATCGACTGCAACTTCACACGAATGACCATGGACAACAAGATCTAAAAGTACTTCAAGCTAACCACTTAGCGTCTTAGGTTTTCACTTAAGTCTCACTGCTCAGATCCTTACATCAAGATTACAATACATTTTACATTTAAGCACAGTTAATCTTGATCTTCATGAGAGAATCCATCTTCAATGCTGATGTAAACTTTGAAGCTCTTCATGGAAGTTGCGGATGACTGTAGCTCTTAGACTTCAGTAACTCTTCATCTTCTTTAACATGTTTTGTTTCTCAATTCCAAGGAATGTCCTCACTGAATTGGTTGCTATTGCTCTTCACATGTCTCACACACATGTTTGAACACCCAAAACTAAGTATTGGTTGCTATTGTTCTTCACATGTCTCACACATATGTCAGAGCACCCAATCACATCAACAATGGTTTTCATATCCAAAACATATCTATCCAACTAATAAATCTCTTATGATTTAACATTGCCTCCATGAGTTGGAGTTCTCAATTCCTAAACCAATGAAGATGTGTCATGAAATCAAGCTGTCATTTATATTTCAAGTAATCCAAGCTTTCATGAGAGGACCAAGCATATTGAGATTGATTGTCCTTTTCGTAGTTATGGACAATCTTATTTCAACTCAACTCATTAACTTTGACAATCGATTTGGTGACATGTTTATAAAGACGCTGTTTCGACCTACATTTATTGGTGGTTGTTCCAAGCTGGGTATAGGAGATATAAATACTCCAGCTTGAGGGGGAATGTTAGAGGTGTATCTTAGTTGGAGTTCTATGAGTGTTCATGGACCTCCATACTGTGAGTTCCCTTCTAACAACTTAGTAGTTAGTTGTTTCTTGGCTTTTACTTTCCTATTGTAACTAGATTTACGGTAGATAGGTTTCATTTCCTGTTGCTATTGTAATCTCTAGTTTAAGAGGTTTATACCTATTATGTAACAACTTTAGAATTCTATAATTATGGCTTGCAGTAGATCTATTCAATCTATCGCACAGCTTTATCTTCTTCCTTACATCGTCTCTCAGTCTCTCCCATCCTCTTTTCTTTCTGGTCTGCAGTCTCTCAGGTTTTAATTTAGCTACAGACCCTACATACAAATTTATTCATAACAGATCTTACACATGAATTTATGAATAACATCTCTTGGTTTTCTTAAGTTTCTAATGTGGATTCAGGGCTTTGCTTGAGTGGATTCCAAGTGGATGCTCAGATGGACTGGCCTGTGTTATCACTTTTATATTTCTATCTCCTTTATCTGAGTATCACAAATTGTGGCACCCTTCTTTTCACTCTATTTTCTGGTTTTGTTATTCACATATCTCTCTAGTTGCTGCACTGTTTTGGCTTAAATCTGAAACATAAGTTTTTGCTATTCTGTTCTCTGAAGTCCTGTTACTGTGTTTGAAGAATTCTGGTCCTTGACTTTTCTAGTTCTGCTACCTATACTCCTAACATGGTTCAAAATTTCGACTGAAATGTTTTGGTTTTAACAGAAACCAAAACAAGATGATATGCGATTTAAAAATACTTCCAGATTTCAGTCGAATATAAAGTGTGTACCCAGTGCATGAGGCTCCTGCTACTGCGGGGTTTGGGGAACGCCAAAATGTACACAGCCTTACCCCAGCTTCCTGGAGAGGCTGTTTCCTGACTCGAACCCGCGACCACTAGGTCACAATGGAGCAACCTTACCGTTGTGCATATGGACCCTAATACTTTCTTAGTTCATAAAACTATGTATAGATTAAAAACCTAAAACAAGGGAAGAGAAATGGATGGCAGTCTAAAGATGGAATATTTGGAGGTGGCATCAAATTCTGCCACATGGTAGGATGGATGGTGCTGGAATATTGTGGACGGGTGACCCAAATCTCCTGCTCACATGTTAGATTTCAACCAAAATGGGGTTATCCAAATGGCCAAATAAAGTGTTGACAAATCCAAGACTACTGGAGTGTGCATGCCAATAGATGGACTGCTGAAAAATAAAAGGGAAGATAACTCTACATGGGAGGATATGCAATTGAATTCGGATCCCATATTTGAGAAGTGGCCAATCTAGACCGTTCAGAAGAACTTTTGTCAACAGACAGAGAGAAAAGAAAATTTGAAGTCAATATGACAAACAATCATAAAACTATTACAAAATCTCAGCAAGAATTTCATGATAAATTAAAATAAAATATAAACATCCTTCTACAAGAAAAGTCTACCAAGAAATCAAATTTGTCATATTTTTCTCAAGATAGCAGGCTGGCATTGCTATTCTTGAAACTATTAGAAGATACTTAAAAGGATTAGTGGCACTTTCATTCCGTACAAAAAAAAAAAAAAAAAAAAAACAAAAAAAAAAAAAAAAAAAAATCTTTCTGCAAAATTATCTAAACATTCGCTAACATAATGGCTTTTGAACTTAATAATGTAAATTATGGTGATACCTTGTAAGTGTCCAAAGGCATTGCTGACACTTGATCAAACCAGATCACTCCACTTTTTGATGTTGTCAACTGAAGTCTTGAATTAGGGTTTGTTCCTTCAGCTTCCAAAAGAACTTCCATCTTCGTCCAGTTTGAAACATCAGAAGCATCAGCTCTGCAAGAATCAGAGGATAAAAAAATCAGAATGACATCTGAAGCAAGCCTAGAAGATATTGTCGTTAATAGCCATCAGTTAGAGAATATAAGTGGAAAGGATGACACGCACAAATTGGGAAATGGTCCAAATTTTTACCCCGAAGGCCGAAGGGGGGTTGGTCCATTGGTGATTCATAGTGGGTAAAATGCCTCAAGAAGCGTCTTACCTGGGTTCGAATCCCCTTGGCACCACCTTGTTTCTTCCTTGGGGCTCCCACCCTCTTTGCAGTGGAAACAGCTTGTGGGGGCCCGAAGGGACTATTCCCACTCCAAATATGTGAGGACACCCTTCGTTATATATATATATATATATACATAAATGGAACTATCCAAAGCTGCAAAAGCTACTCACATAATGTTGGCAGTAGCCAGGATCTGTGATCCATTGGAGCTGGCCAATGAAACTGACATGTTAACTGAACCTGGTGATGTAATATAAAAAACTACCTTGTAGGTCTTCCCTTGTTCGATATTCTGCAAAACAAAAGGATGATGATCTAAAGACAGGAAAAGCAAGTATGATATTCGAAATTTACGGGCAAAGTTCTTAAAGCAATAATTGAACAGATGGGCAAGGAGGCCACACTGGTCACAACTGAACTGAACTCAACTAAACCTCTTCTTCCTACTAAATGGGGTCAGCTACATGAATTCCACTTTGACATACAACTAAAGTTTTAAACTGAACGCCACACTTGACACAAATTTCATCATCCATCTCATGTGATTCGCATTAGGATTCAAAAAGAATTGGAACAGATCAAATTCCATAATCAGATAGGTGAAACTCCTAAGATCACAATGAAGAAGGTGAAGAGAGAAAAATACTTTCTGAAATATTATGGTCATAATTACTGCCTTACCATGCCCCAGTATCCAGGGTTGTAAATTCCTACTCCGCTTGCTGGACAGGTTTTGGAGCCATTAATGTCACACAGTACCTCCATTCGAAGTGCCACCTCATTACGACTGAAACATGATGACCGGTCAGTTGACACAATTAGAGATGACTCATCGCCAATTACAGACCAAGGATCAATATTCGAGGGAGTGTTAGGGCCCCCAGCTTCAAAACCTGGAACCAAAATTGCAGCAATACCACAATGCTAAAGACTACGTTTACCATCAGATGAAGCTGACAAGAGATTATTCATTCTTGCTACATAACTGGCATAGAAACGCGACATGGATATGAAATAAGAAAGATGCCTCGATGTTTCTGTATAGCATTATTATAAGAACCATGGTTTAAAGTATCTCCGATACCGATACGATACCTTCCGATACGTATCTTAAATTTAGCCAACCACTATGGTGACCGATACCAATACCGATACTTTAATACTTGATCTTTAGCATATCTTAGCTTATCAGATACAATACCCTCCGATACGTATCTTAAATTTAGCCAACCGATACAGCGACCAATACCGATACTTTAATCCTTGATAAGAACTCCTAATATAATAGAAAAACATAAGGACCACCTCCAAGATCTTGCTAAAGAGAACATTATCCTTGTCCTTCTTAACCTTCTTTCCAGAAAAGGAATCAGCACATAGAAAAGAGAGAAATAAAATGCAGTTTTCCTATTGCTGTTTCCATGAGAATAAAATGGGAGGATATCTAGAATCCATTAGGGGTAATACTACATTCTACAAGACACTTAAAAATTTACATGTCCTTAATCTGCAGCTCACATGATACATGCAACCAGGTGCACACAATATTTGGTCCATAGAGAGATCTAATGCTGAGAATAGAACCAATATGATATCCAATGAATCTAAGGAATGGTGTTTTAGCATATTTATTTTGAGTGCTTAATGAAAAACAAATTTGGTTGGGTTTTTTTTTAATGGTGATAGTCACTATTATTAATCAGGTCAGACATCCGTTTATCATCTCAAATGCGACCTGATGATAGGTGGATTCGAAATCATACCTATAAATTCCACCATTGAAGCCATAATTGAAGGCTGAAATATCATATTGTACAGTAGAAAATTATTGTAGTCATCAATCATGCTAATTTTTTATTTAATTAACCAGCTAAAGTGCTGCTATTGACTAGCTTTAAATCATCAAATTGTTTCTCTTCTATGGTAATAGTTCAACAGTATTTAAAAATTACCTCTGTTGCTTACGAGCTCTGCCCATATCCCACCAGCCCCTGCATGATTGATCTCCTACAACAAAAATTAATAAATAAATAAAAATTTATATATATATATATATATATATTCATTCAGAATGTTCCCACTCATAAGCACCACAGGAAAACATATTTAGACCAAAACAGATGAGATAGATATGCCTTATATGTTTTTAGTTCTAGAATCACCAATACCGAATGAATGCCTGATTAGTTTACACCATGCAAATGAAAAATAAAAAAATCGAGACTCCCCTCCAACCACATTGAAGTGGCTTCATGAAAATCCAAAACCGTCCAACAACTTTGAGTCAATTGGAAGCAAGTGCACAAGCAGCGTTACAAGACAGTCTAATATGCAACTAGGAATAAAACTCAGACTAAAGATCAGCGACCAAAACACCTGGCCGGTGTAACTATGCTTAGAAGTAAGCAATGCCACATTCACCAATATTGACATCTTTTCTGATTCATCATGCAAGAAGCAAATTGTTGTGTGAAGGAATAAATTTCTTGGCATCGGCATATCGTGCAACACTATATGTAATTTAGTACTAGAAAACACAACACCAATAAAAACGATTGAAATATGTATTAAAAATGATTAAAAACCGGCGCCTTTTCGCCTTGGAGTCTCTCGTCCTGCTAGGCCTAGGCCATCCGTAAGACCAGCGCTCCTCCATCGTGGCTGCCTCTACACCAGCGGTGCTCCTTCGTGTTGGTGGCTGAGAAATGTTGTGCTGAGATGTTAGGTTAGGATTGTGGTTCTCTTTCTGGTTCGGACCGATTTTCTCTCCTCCTCAGGTTGGGCATCCAGGGCAGCCTGTTGAAGTTTGTTGAGGCCATGTGTGGCCTTGTTTGATGCCCTTTTGGGTTTGTAAATTCCCTTTGGGGGCTATATTTCCCCTCCCTCTTCCTTTAATGCATTTTTCGATTCACCCAAAAAAAAAATGAATAAAAACCATTTAATAGGGATTTTTATATTAAGCATGTTTAGATATGTTTGAAGAATTAGATTGGAAAAAAAGAAGACCCAAAGGTTTGGTTCTTACCAAAATGAGTTGAAATGACCAAAATCAGAGTCGAAATCTGGTATGCCTAAAGAGCCGACCCATATTTCATTTCAAGGCTTCTTGCAACCGAAATATTTCGTGGAATTTTGGTAATGGTCTTGATTGTAGAGCTACATTTTATGAATAATGTAGCAGCATGTGCAACGCATGTTTAATGTAAAACATTAAACAAGAATATTTCCACAAAAAATAAGAATTTTGGAAAGCAACAATGTCTGTCTTGATTGGAGAGCTACATTTTATGAATAATGTAGCAGCATGTGCAACGCATGTTTAATGTAAAACATTAAACAAGAATATTTCCCCTATTTCCACAAAAAATAAGAATTTTGGAAAGCAACAATGTCTGAATAGAAGAACATTAGGAGAGCAGTAGCAGCAGGTGCAATGCATAATATGTAAAACATTAAACTAGAAGATTTCCCCTATTTCCACCAAAAATAAGATCTTTGGAATGCAACAATGCCTGAATAGAAGAATATTATGAGAAATGGCGTTTAGCACTTTCCTGTTAAACTATCATAAAGTTGGGCGAGGGGGGGGGGATAATGGAGAAGTGCACAAACCACATAAAAATAGCAACAGGAAAATAAAAATCAGAGTTAAGGCTCTGTTTGCATTAATGAGAATCCAACCTACCAGGAAGAATACATGGTTTATGTTGAATCAGATTTGTGCAAACAGACAGCTGTGTTAACCACTTGATGTAATTCCCATTACAAAATATAAAAACAAACTCCTCCTAAAACAATAGGATCTGAGGTCTAATCAATACAGGGAATTGATTAGGACAGCAACCATTTCATTTGACAGAGCAATTCAAACACTATCTGGAATTGCCATAAATCAGCTATTTATTCAGACTCCCAAATCCAATTACATGGTAATAGAATTTTCTTATCTCAAGTACTCACCTCAAAGAATATGCCAAACAGCGTATCAGGAATTTTCCAACCCGAGGCCTCAGAAGCATTTACTATAAAGTGTGCTGTCTGATTAGTGCCTGTTCTGACATGAAAACTTTGGCACAAAGCAAATAGACCAAAGAGCATGAACAGAGCACTCAGACAAGCCTGGAATGAACCCATAGTTCCTCACTACATTCGATCTTCACACGCACAGGAGAATCTGAAATATAGAACCAAATTTGATTCATACCCAATCAATATAACAGAATAAAGGAAAATCTACTCACACAGAAATTTAAAAATCCAACAAAATCTCCTTAAACACCTACTATCACATTTTTAGAAACCTTATATGCATAACCTCATGACAAAATTACCTAAGCTGATTAAACAAAATTGCAAAACCAAGCTGCCATAATTTTAAGATTATACAGAATAGCAAAAAAGTAAGCAATAGAGAGTTTCAAGAAAGCTTTGATCAAACAATATCTTCAAAGACATTACCAATTCTCAATTCTGTTGACTGAGAACATAACTCAGAAAAGAATCTCAAATGACAGAAAAAAAAAACACTTAGAATTTCCACTCAATTAGACTGAAAATATATCGGGAAAAAAAAATTTTGAAGTCAATGAAATGTTTGAGAGACAAATTCCGTGAAGAAAATATAATCAGATAGCTCAATGCGTAGAAAAAATCCAAGTTAATGAAATGATTGTGAGACAAATTTCGTGAAGAAAACGTAGAGAGCTGAAGAAACATTTATTTACCTGAATTGAAGCACAAACGGCTATTTTTGTTCCCAGAACCCAAAGGGTTAAGACTTGAGAGTAGAGTACAGAAGTGCTGGAAGGAGAGTATGAGTATTGAAAGATATATATAATTGGTGGAAGGCTGAATCCGAAGTCGTATCTTTCTTACTTGCTTGAGTCGAAAAGTCTAATCTACGCAGACGACGACTGTACGCATGCCTTTGCTTCGCGTGGCAGTTCGGAAATAAACTATTTTTCTGTTGCGGTTGTGACTTTGTGTCAAGTGTGCGTACTGCACACTGGTTTCTCTTTTTTTTTTATTTTTTCTTTCCCTGTTTGTGATAGCAGTGGATAATGACAAATCAACAATGCAGTTTTCCGGAACCGGAGCGAGAACCGGAGGTAGCAGTTGGACTTCAATCGGTCCTGGTTGAACAAATTAATAATCTGAAGTGTTAGGATTATAATAAACCAATCCGGAATATATATATATATATATAGAGAGAGAGAGAGAGAGAGAGAGATGTAAAGGGGATCGATTATGATCGGGTCTAAATATTTCCTGATTTAAATTTTCGACTATCTATTTACATTCCTAGTACTCCAAAGAGTCACTATTACCATACAAGAATACAAACCCCACTAATTAGACAGACAAAGAGTCTGGATCAAGTCCTCGTACAAGAATGATTCTCATACGGTGTTTGATCCACACTTGGATTTTACTCAAATAAAAACCAATTAAAAGAAGAGAGAGATTAAGTGGAGTCCAAGTTTGAATCAAACACCGTACGAGAATGACTCTTATACGAGGACCTGATCCGAACTCCCAGACAGACCCACACAATGGGTCCAATAGACCCATTTATTTAAACTACAACTTTTACATATTATTATTACTAAGGGTGTCAATCGGTCCGGAACCAAGTTTTTTGTCCAATTTGGGTTTTGGTTCCAAGGAGTGTTAGTGTGATCCAAAACCGGATCAGGTCCCGCCTCAATTCTGAAAATCGTTTCTCGTACTGAACCTATCCAATTCTAGTACAGTTCCAGTTCCTATTCGGATTTTGTATTCGATTCTTATCTGGTTCCAGTAGCCAGTTTTAAATTAATTTTCACTATGCAAAAGACAAAATACAAATGCTCATTCAGTAAGTTGTTGGTCTTCCCCAACAAAAGTGGGTTTTAAACTTAGACCATAACTATAACTCTATTAATTATGGTAGGTTTCTATTTAAGTTACATCAAGTGTTTAGTTTTAAAAAAGAGGAAAAATTACATTAAGTTATTCAGTTCGGTTTTGGTTAGAACTACTGGTTCTTGACATTGATCTAGATCTGGACCAAACCAAATTAGAAACACTCATTTCAATTCCAAGATGTAACCATATTATAAGTGAACCATTAACTTTTGCAGATATTTACAAATTCTACCATTTGCTAGGGTTTGTTCTGCTATAGATACAAAGAGAGATACATGTTTAGATTGTGGTAGCAATCTTCATGCTACCCCACTCATCAATTTATATACATTCAAAAAGATGGGTGCTAAGTGGCCAAAAATAGTTTCCCAAGTCAAAAGAGAGTTCACATACGAACTCTGAGTTGGTCCATATTTCCTTTAGATGTGCTCCTTTCATTTATGCAATCCGCACTCCAAACAAAAGAGCTCTGGCACTTCCTTCAAATGGGTTTTCTGTCATTAAATAGTCGGTTATTAGTAGATAGTTATTATCGCCCTCTACTATTCCTATTGTCCAGCTTGTTAAGCCATCATATGTATTGCTTATAAATGAACAAATTAGTATATAATGAGAGGATGATGTGAGAAGGGAACTAGGGTATATTCGATGGGACTGAGTTGGGGAATTTATTCGTGATGTTTGGATTTGGTTAAGCCCTTGATCTTCATAATCTCTGAATTGGGAGATCCATTTCAAAGTTGGTCCCAAAACATTGCGCAGATTTGGTTTAACCTTCCGAAAGATTACCTTATTTTTGTCGTCCCATATGAAATAGCATAATATTATGAAACGGGAGAAAAAATACTCCCTATCAACATGCGATATATTGTTACAATTAAAAAAATATATAATCAGGTGCTGAAAGGAAGAAGCATGGAGGGCCTCAGTGCATAGTCCAAGTGGGCTAGTAGCCCAAATGCATTTCGAAAACTTGCATGTTATAAAAAGACGCCAAATAGATTCATGTCTGAAGTTGCACACGATGCACTGGTTCTCCAAAGGGATCCATTTTCCCAATATGTCCCTTGTTGGTAGACCGCCCTGGGCGATTCTCTAGAAGAAGGTCTTAAATTTCGGATGGATCTGAATTTTCCAAAAGAAGCGCCACTAATATGAGCAGAGATATAAACAAGAACACCTGTTGGATGATCCAATAGTGTTAGTAGGTGTTTCATCACTTAGAAAATTGGCAGCCAATTTGGTGTTAAGGGATCCTGATTTGGATCTACTACACTGCCATTGATCCTGTTGAGACAAAATGGGGATAGTTGTAATAGATGATACAAAATGTGAATTTAAAAAGGAAGGTAGTAAATTAGTATTCCAAACATTTTGGCTTAGGAGGTCACTTACAATTTTCCCTTTTAAATGAGTGGGAATAGGAACCTTGGAAGCACCTAAAGAGCAATGTAGTGATGGTATCCATGGGTCCCACTCAATATTGGTTTGTTGTCCATTCCCAATGGTGCGAGTGCGCTAACGGCCCAGGGCAGGAATAATGGAAGCAATGTTGTTCCGAGTCCAAGAACCCTTTTTTTTTTTTTTTTTTTTTAATTTATTATGGAGGGGTGAAAGATGTTTCTTGAGGGAAAATACATACCTTTAAGGATTCTAGCCCATAGGCTATCAGGTTCGATCAAAAGTCTCCATTAGAGTTTACAGATTAAAGCTTTATTCTGTAACTCCGAAGATTTGATTCTTAGGCCTCCCATCTCTTTTGGTTTGGAAATAGTGCTCCAGCCAATGAGGTGAGCCCTTTTCTTGCTTTGTGTGTCACCTTTCCAGAATTTTAAGTAAACGGAATCAAGAGTATTCCAGATTTTCTTGGGTAGAAGGAATGATGACATTAGATAAGCAAGAGTGGAAGCTAGTGTAGATTGTATAAGCACCATTCTTCCCGCATAGGTGAGCAAATTTTCCTTCCATATAGAAAGTTTATTTTTGACTCTATGAACAAGAGGATAAAAATTCCTACATTTATTCCTCTTATGAGCTAGGTGAGTGCCAAGATAAATAGAATTGTTGCCCATTTCATTAATCCCCATAAAACTATAGATAGCCCTTTTAGTGTCCAAAGGGGGTCAAAGAACTAAAAGCAATCCCGCTTTTGGCGGGTTTGATAGCAAGACCAGAGATACTGGAGAAAGAGGTCAGGATACCCTTAATATGAGAAAGGTCTTCCATGGTCACACGACAGGAAAAAAATGTACCATCTGCTAAAAAGAGGTGGGTGATCTCAGGAGCAGCTCTAGCAATGTTAATCCCTCTAAAGGCATTCAAGTCTTGGTAAGCCGAGAGGAGTCTGGAGAGACCCTCCATGGCAAGAATAAATAAGGACGGACTAAGAGGGCAGCCCTGTCAAAGGCCCTTAGAAGGTTCAAAGTAAGAGAAAGCCGCACCACCCAATTTAATTAATAGAGAAAGAGGGGGAACTAATGACAAGACTAATAAGGTCACCCCACCAATCACCAAATCCTAGAAAGTCCAGTAAACCCATCATAAAGCCCCATTCAACATGGTCATAAGATTTTTCCATGTCAAGCTTTAGAGTAACCCAACCTTTCTTGCATTTGGATCTTTTCAAGAAATGAAAGATTTCCTGGGCAATGATGACATTGTCAGTGATCTGTCTTCCGAGAATAAACTCCGATTGGAAAGGGGAAATAATTCTGTGAAGGACAGTTTTGATTCTAGAAGATAGGATTTTGAGATAAATTTATAGGTCACATTACAAAAGCTTATGGGTCTAAAATCAAAGACCTTCATAGGGCTAGTTTTCTTCTATATTAAGCAGACCAAGGTGTGGTTGAGACCTGTGGGGATGGAGAGATCCTTGAAGAAAGAGGTGATCAGATTGACAATGTCCCCTTAGACGAGGTTCCAGAATCGGTGAAAGAAGATAGCTTAAAAACCATCGGGGCCAGGAGCTTTGTATGCCCTGACAGAAAACAAAACCTTCCTAATTTCCTATAGAGATAGGATCCTATAAAGGAACTGACAATCTTCATCAGAAAGGATAGGTGGGAAAATGTTACACTTGTGCCCTGACTCGGTCTAATTTGAACTGTTGTGATAGGTCTCGGATCGGAGATCAGAAGCACAGCCAGATTTTGGCTATCGTTCACCCATTGCCAAAGGGGGAGAGATGACCCCACATGTTCGTGCATCGCGTGACAATCTAACTGGAGGGGATTTGTACCTTCCGATCCCAGATGGTAAGCAACCTGACTCCTCACACATAAATCCTACCAAGTATCGAAGTTGCCAAAAGGCCTTGAACATGGCCGAGGGAAACCACCCATGCAAGACCAGCTATTGGATAGCAAGTAGTCAAGACAGTAAGCTATCTTGACCGCCGGAAATATGCCACCGGATCCACTGGGCCTGAATCCGGTGGGCTGTTTCTGGTGAACATAACAGGCTGCTGTCATGGTGTTAATGCCTATGGGTCCCGCCACTCGTGTTGTTAACAGTCTCGGATGATCCCAAATCATCCCCCACATTTTTCTCATGACTTGGATAAAGTTCCAAATTATTGTGTAATTTTAGAATATGAGTTGATTATTGGTTATCTATTTATTGAAATTTTTAACATAATTCAAGATTTTTTAGGTTTAAGGAAAGTTTTCCTCGTCCATAAATCATTATCCTAGTCATAGCATTCTCCAAATTAGGGATTCAATTTGCTTTGCATAATAGGGATGTATGTTGATAAATTTGTGCATACTTTTTAACTGAATTTCAATTTGCAAGCATGTTTTGTATATTGTGCACAGTATACTAATTTTACATCTTTTATGCATGAATTTTCAAATATTATTTCTATTTTTTTCTACCACAAAAAATTTTAATTCAAGAAATTTTTTAATTAAATGGATCTTCATGTATATAGAATAGAGTGATTTACATCCCCCTCCCCTGTAGTTTGCGTTTATTCCACCCCCCTCCCCTATGTTTTAAAAAATTCCATATACCTCCCCTGTTAGATAACTCGATTAGTAAACCGTTAGTTGTGGATGTTAAAGTATGATTCTACCCTTCTGCCTTTATCAAAAATTTTAGAGTGATTTACATCCCCTTCCCCTGTAGTTTGTGTTTATTCCACCCCCTCCCTTATGTTTTAAAAAATCCCACATACCTCCCCTGTCAGATAACTCGGTTAGTAAACCGTTAGTTGTGGATGTTAATGAGTGTGATGAGGATGTTGGTGGTATGGCACAAAGAGTACATGATCGTGTGGGCATTCGTAGGAAAAAAAAAACAATTAGAAGGGCTTCTAGTGCATGCAAAGCTATCACTGGAGCAACAAGTGGTGGTAGTAGTGGTTCTGTTGGGTCAGCAAATGCTGTTGCAATTGCAATTGACAAAGGGAAAGCATCTGCTAATGCTATTGCTATTGTTGTGAAAGGAAGAGCAACTGGTACAAGTGTTGCAAATAGTATTGACCCGAACAAGGAATCTGGTACAGGTATTAAAGTAGAATCGTACTTTAACATCCACAACTAACGGTTTACTAACCGAGTTATCTGACAAGAGAGGTATGTGGGATTTTTTAAAACATAGGGGAGGGGGTGGAATAAACGCAAACTACAGGGGAGGGGGATGTAAATCACT
Organism: Macadamia integrifolia; assembly: GCF_013358625.1. Taxonomy (NCBI): domain Eukaryota; kingdom Viridiplantae; phylum Streptophyta; class Magnoliopsida; order Proteales; family Proteaceae; genus Macadamia; species Macadamia integrifolia. The sequence continues at coordinate 67,051 of NW_024868127.1, forward strand.
CTAAAAAAATTGATAAAGGTAGAAGGGTAGAATCGTACTTTAACATCTACAACTAACGGTTTACTAGCCGAGTTATCCGACAGGGGAGGTATGTGGGATTTTTTAAAACATAAGGGAGGGGGGTGGAATAAACGCAAACTATAAGGGAGGGGGATGTAAATCACTCTATAGAATAATATTATGAGCATTTGTTCAACATTTATGATTACATAGGAATATAGGTGTAATTTGATAAGTTTTTTATCGTTCTTAAATTCAATTCCTCTAAGGGTTTATATTTTGATCAGAGAGTTAATTACCATTTTTGGGATAATTATGTTGTTTTCATGTTAATTTGGCTCATTTTATTTCTCCTTTTGCATTTTATAAATTGGTTTATACGCATTTGTGAAACTATTGTATTTTATTCAAAATTTCATGATTAGGTTCGTTGATTTCCAAAATCTTGAGCAGACACAAGAAGAGTGAAATAACCACCCCACTTCTATGAAATGAAAATAACCACATTTGTTGGATGCCCTTGCATGTACTCTCATTGGCCCTATGCTGATGCATGGACTGCATAACTTGGTAACGATCCTCCTCCCTTAAATAAAATATGGGAAAAAGAATGCTACCTGATTGCATTCTTAGGCACGGAGGAGACAAAAATGACAACCCCACCCCTGAAAATATAAAATACCCACCCCTTATTTATTTATTTTCGTAGAAAATTCATCCTCTATTGATGCTATGCCACCAATTAGAATTCTTCTTCCTCCACTATTTTTTTTTTTTTTAATGACTGGTATCCAGGCCTTCAGCTTGACTAGTCCCACGGGTCCATACTGACCCCACAATCACATTGACCTGGTCATACCGGGGTTGAATGAGAATCATTCAACTTTCACTGAAGCAGTGAAGATCACTAAGCATCCCCGTGTGAGTGGGCCAAGGTGTACCTAATGGGAGTCAAACTTAGAATGTTCTAGTTTATAACTCGTGCCAAATTTGTTGCTCACCAATGCGTTACCCATAAAATACCAAACAAATAATGAAAGACCGGTTTAAGCTGATCCCTTCCCATGTCCACTTTCTAACCGAAGCCAATCCCTTAGCTTAACCATTTCAGAATGAGTCGACTAGATTTTAGCCTTAAATGGTAGAATAAGAAGTAAACGGTTAACTGGTTCTTCTGGTTTTCCTTTTGATAACGAGTCATAATTAAGAATCCTATAAGAAAAATAAATTCTCATTTAATATTTCCATCTGTTTCCTGAAAACCTGTGATGGACATCTCTCCAAAGATATCATGTAACACACATATCTAGGTTAGTTCTGACGCCCTGGCGAAGAAAATGCACGATAGTGACGTTGTTTTCATCCACACCACACCACTTGTGTAAAGTTATCACTTTAGCTTTTCAGGGCCATATTGGTCACTTCTCAATAATTATCAACAAACATATCCAATGCTTTGAAGACAAATATAAAGGTTTTTTTTTTTTTTTTTTTTTGTTTAATCCAATATTTTGTTTAAAGGGCTAACAACAACTTAGTCTTTTTGATTAAAAAAATATTAACTACGAGGCAATAACTGAGAAATGCCTGCTTGATGATGATATTAATGTGCTGTATAAATCCTATTATACTGTGTAGTTCTTATTTTCTATTTTATTTTTATTATTATTAAAAAAAAAAAAAAAAAGAGGTATATCCCATGCTATGGTCATTCAATTTGAGATCGAAATGAATAGCACTATCTTACATTGTAATTTTTAGTAATCAGTTTTGGACTAACTCCTTTAGAGGGTGGACTTCGGTGCAATGATATATATGATTGCTCTATTGCAATTTCAAGTGATTGAAGATTCGAGTAAAGAAATAACTTCTCCATGAAGCGGGGCCAAGACTATGGTCATTATGATCCTATTGGACCATGCAGTGATAAGCGTCTTCTACATTAGATACACCTTTTTTTCTTTTTAGTTTTGGACTTCATCCTTTCTCCTCAGGTTTGGACTATAATGATTAATAGTTTTGATTTGGGTTTTCATCTACCAGTCCTAACAATATCCTTGATTTCATTAAGAAATTAAATCTACACCTAACAAGGACTTCTTTGCATTGGGAAGAAGTCCTAACCCAATCATCAAAAGAGAACTCAGAGCCGTCGTATAGATAAGGAAGTGTCTAGGGATTATGTTATGGTTAAGAGAGAGTTATGCACTCAATCCCTCTGGGTCAACTAATCTCCCCTATATGCTCAATATGTTTAAGAATAATAAATATTTTCACTGAAATATGACAAAGCAAACAGATAAATTAACCCAAAAAAACAAAGCAAAAGATAAGTAAGAAGAATTTTTAATTGATAAGGAACCCTACAAAGCATGAAAATATTGATAAAACCTTAATGGAACAATAAATAAATTACTATAAATTTCATGTAGAATACAAACTATAAAATTACCAAAATTTCACCATAAAAAATAAGCATGAAATAATTAAAATTAAAATACCTACAATTATGCTTGCAAGGAATAGAAAACTCAAAATAAATGAATTTATACATATCCATATAATTCTAAGAATTCTCAGCAATTCCGAATCCCATTAACTACCCATAATTAGAGAATTCCCACCTTGTAATGAAATCTAAATGCTTAAATTCAATCCTAACTTATATGAATGCATACAACAATGAAAATACGTTTATCTTTTTTGGTGTAGATGAAAAAATATATATATATATATATATCATAGAATAACGGTATCTAGTAATCTCAATACAAAAATAAAAGAGGAGGAATTAGTCATGGCCCAAATTACAAGAATTCCTTAACATTCCCTCTAATCCAAGCAATTGAATTAAATACATATGGATGTAACTATGATGATAGAACATACCAAAAACCATGGACAAAACCCTAGAAATAGAAAAAAATAAAATCACTACATATGATAAATACAAAGAAGCAAAAGTTTGGATCTAGATCTGACATGACCAAAATCTGCTCAATATATATATATATATATATATACATTGGAAACATTGAGGATCGAGGATGAAACCTTGCTTCAAAGCATGGACCCAACATTATGTAGAAAACAAGGGCGGTTTAATGCATTCCATGACCAAAATCTACATGACATGCACACAAAAACGCTTAAATTGAAGACGGAAGATAAAACTTAACTTGTAGAATAGGAGGAGTTTTTGGTGGTGTTCACACCTTTTATTGGTTTTGTTAACTAACCGTCTCAAGTTTCAAAGTGTTCAAGAATATTATTAAAGCAAGTGGAAGATGTGTTATGTGTAGACACCACATTTTGTCATCCTAGAGGATGCCTTGACGATGATGAGTATCTCTAGAGGAATAATGAAATTTTATATCTATGGATGCAATTGAGAGATCAAAGAGTATACAGGTACTGAGGTGATCAAGGCATCAGAATGATTGAGATGATCGATAGATTAAACTGATCAAGAGACCAAATTGATTATGATCGAGAGATCAAGGGTGATCAAGGGATCAAAGTGATTGAAATATCGAAGTATGGCGGTGATTGAGAGATTAGAGATGATCGGGATCAAAGTGCATTAGTGATCGAGAGATCGGGGTCATCGAGGGATAAAAGTGATTGAAAGACTAAAGCGATCAAGAGATCAAAGTGATGGTGATCAAGGGATCAAAGTGATCCAAAGATTGAAGCAATCAAAAGATCAAAGTGAATAGGATAAGGAGATTAAAAGATGATCAGGAGATTAGGGTGTACATGAATACATAAGTGATCGAAGAATTGGATTATACATGAGCGCAATACTGATCGGAAGGTGCAAGGTCAAATGCTTAGGAGGAATCAAAAATGAAAATTTTAAAATTCTTACCAGAGACTTTCTACTGTACTGTTCTTGTAATTGTGCAACAAACATTCTTTATAAATGGTTAGTACATAATTTCATGTTCATCATGACATTTTCAGTCATGATATCTGAGAGTATCATATATATATATTTTTTAATGTTTTGAAACTCTAGTTTAATTTTACAAAACTTTTATTTGTGAATTTTTTCCCTTTTTTTGAAAACTTCTTGTCATTTATATTTTGACTTGGTAATGCACAATTTCACACAATCACATTCATATTTCTGCTATACGCATAGGCTCAAAAAAAAATTGCTGGTGCACCAAAACTGATTTGGTACAGGGTTGAATAAACGAAGTGGGTGATTAAATGTGGTTGGCTGTGGACAAAGCGGATGAATGAAGCCCCATTTACGGGTAATTTTCTTCGAGGTCGGTGATGATTTGCCCCCAACCGTGTTACCCTTCACTTTTTGCAGCATTGCCCTACTTCTTAGATTGGAACCTTTTTCGTTGATTAAAAATCAATTGTCATGGGTCTTGTGCCCCTTAAACTCTTCATGCTCTTGTGGGAGTAGATAGGCTTTCCCAATAACAGAAACGTTCCTTCCTCATTCTCCATTTTGGAAGGGAAATTGCCCCTTGTCCAAACTTATTCCCTTCTCTCCTTTTATTCTTTTTTTTCTTCTTTTTTCATGTGTTGCCTTAGGGACAGATTTATTCACTCTTCTCATTTGCCAATGACTATAAATGAGCATAATGTTACTGGCACATGGTGGAGTCATGAAATGTCCTTAATCATGTGGTAAGAAAATGGGCTTTTTCCTAATCTCACATCATTGGTTTTCACGATAGACCAATGAAGAGAGAGAGAGAGATCTGACAAGGGAACTAAAAGCATAAATATAAGTTGAATGAACGTTGTGGAGGGGGTGGACCAAGATTGACTATTACTTTTTATCAAGCTGCCTTTGTACCCTAATTAGATATCAGGTCAAACGTAGTTCAGGGCAGATGATTTGATGTCAAAGCCTAATAATTAAATTCCTTCATAACTGGATGACCTCAGAGCTATAACGAGAATCTCATCGCCATTCAACCCAGGAGGACTTTACTAGGTTGTAATGGGGCTTAGTACCATGTTTCACAGGATGTTTATGGCTCAAATATGCCCCAGGGGTTTTACTCTGAATTAAGCAACTTTTGCTCCGAAGTTCAAGCAAGATTTGGCAATTCTGCCCCCAGTTACTTTGAGTATTGACCTTTCTTTATTTTTGGGTTTTCACTTCTCTTTGGCAATTCTACCCCCCAGTTACTTTGAGTATTGACCTTTCTTTATTTTTGGGTTTTCACTTCTCCATTTTTTTTAATTCCCTCTTTTAGGGACCGCCAATTTGGGTCTCTTAACGTTCCCTTTGGAAATAGAATCTCTCACTTTTTTTCTCTCTCTCTCTCTCTCTCTCTCTCTCTCTCTCTCTCTCTCTCTCTCGCTTTGCTCAAAACTCTCACCCTTGAGATTGCCCCAGTTTTGGTTACTGAATTCATCTTCGGAAATTATTTTGAATTTTTTTTTTTAAATGGAATTGCATCTTTATCATTGATCTTTCCTGATCAAACTCTGAAAGCTAAGGGTGCATACGAAGCAGAAGGATATTGGGACAATGGGTTGTAGGTAGGTTGAGATAGGATTTTCCAAGAAAAAGACAAAGGTTCAATAGGGGAACTAACAAATTAGCTATCTTTTATTTTTTCTTAATGATTAATAGCCAATGTGGCCTCCCTTAATAGGCTTAAGGAGATAAGGGTTCCCTCTAAGCTCCATTGCTTGTTGGAAGGGGATTATATGTGTGGAATGCTTAAGATCTTTCATCATGAAGACTTTAACATTTTAATCAATATGAAAAAGTGAACAAAGAAAGGGATGAGTTAGAAATTCAATTCATTGTAGTCACCATGAAAGTGGAATAAAAAAGAAATTTCATTAATATGGAAAGATGGAAAGTAGTTCCCACATTTGAAATGGAAAGAAAGAAAGAACTCTCTCTCTCTCTCTCTCTCTCTCTCTCTCTCTTTCTCTCTCTCTCAACAGTCTCTCATTAAACCTAGCATTTTCTTCATCCCTCAATGTCCTTTTATTTATTTGTTTATTTATTTTTGCACTCTTATACTTCCCTTGCTATGATCCTCTTTCCATGTATTGTAATTACATATGGTTTAGTTCTCAGCTCAATCCTCCCACAGTCCAAAAGATCTTGTATGGCATGTTTGAGAGTGATGCACCAATCAATGAGATGACCTTTTTGGTTATGATAATGACATAACTCATGGTCTTTAAACCATTTTGGTGGGGGATTTATGATGACTCGGGGTGGACTGTGCCTAAAAGTCCTTTATTTTTTCAGTTTAGCATACATCTGAGACATAGGCATGCCCAAGTTAGTGAATTTTTGTTGTCGCTTCCACGACCTAGGTAGGACCACAATTGAATGGGGTGCTAGTGCTTCAGTAGCTATCTTCATCATGATTGATGGTTCACTATTTGTTCTTGATCTTCATCAGTATTTTGGTTTGCCCCATTATTATCTTTTAGAAAGGGGGTTTGCAACTTCGTTTGGTTGTTCCTTAGTGCTCAATTTAAACTTCCCATTATCGATCTAGCTTGTCCCAACGTGGTGGAAGATCACTGACTAGTCGTGAAGGCAATGTTCCCAAGAGCTTTTTCATTAGTAATTCAACATATATTGCAAACATACTTGTCCCTAGATCGGTGAACTGTCTTCTCATCTTCTGGCCTTGTTATGGACTTTGCCAAACTACATGGGGAGCTAAAACTAGAAGTTGCATTGGTACTTGCTCTTCATGAGCTGGAGATGTGATGCATGGGTCGATAAGCCTGATTTGGTCACGATGCCATAGCGTAATGTTGATCTGAACTTGATCTTGAGCAAACTAAAGGTTTTGGGCCACAACCTATCTCATCTCTACCATATCTATTTACAATTGGTTGATGTACTGTGTCACACCCTACTCCGATAGGCCAAGGTAAGCGGCATTGGACACCCATATCCAGTCAGTCTAACACTCTAAGATCACAGATGCAGTACCTTAATTTCTCAAATGCCACCAAGATCACAACTAAAATTAGAGTATGCTAATAAATCATACAATTACTACTAGTAATGTACTAAAATGATAATTTACCAATATACAAATTCCATGTTTGAAAACAACCACATGTTACTTACTATACATTTCATAAATATTTGCAACAAAAGATATAGCTGAAATAACAGAATCGATGGTGTCTCACGGACCCAAGCCTCACAACTGCCACTGAAATCCAATCCTGCCTCAGCATCGGTTCCACCATCTAAAAATATAAATCTATAAGGGGTGAGCTTCACAAGCCCAATGAGGGGTGTGCATGCAAACACATGCAAACAAATGATGCAATGTATACTCAAGCAAGTCACATGATGCTCATGATCCAGTTTTAACATATAATACCTAGCAAACAATTACTAAGTCAAAGATAAGGTCTCAGTGCTACTGTAACATAGGTGGTATCCTTGGTCCCAACAAATCCATCAATCACCCAATGATACAAACTAGTTGCCAGTCAGGAGCCTACAGGTCCTGAAAAACCCATCGATCGCATATGCTGTGGGATAACCATAATCCTAGAAAACCCTCAATCACCCATGCGGCATCCGTCTCTGAGTATAGTATGTTGTACTATGGATATGATATTCTCGATAACCTCCAACCCCTTTGGGGTTATCCAATACCTAACCCCTACTAACAAGTGGTGTAGCACTAGGATTTGTGAATCCTAACCTTATGCATTCTACATGCATCAATTACAATCCATTTCATCCAATCATACATCTGTTGTCACACCCCGTTCACACAGAACCGGGCCAGTGACCGGGTTAACACCGGTTAATCCAAACCTACCAGGATCATTTGATACAGTATCCCACCACAGCACACATACAACTAAGAAGTGTTCAACAGTTCAACGGAAGACTTAGTTTACCTGTAAATATTCCCATTATACTTGATACCCAAATTGTAATTACATAGTTAAGTACATGTGGGCCCGTAGGCATGATATTTACACAAAAAGAATACAATTTACATATCAAGTACACAAAAAGGAATCATAAAAAATCAGAGAGTCAGCTCAGCTCGGTATTAGAAGTAGGGCTCAGCTCGGTATCAAAAGGTAGAGCTCAACTCGGTATCAAAGCAAGGCTCAACTCGGTATCAGGAGGTAGAGCTCAGCTTGATATCAGAAGGTAGAGCTCAGCTCGGTATCAGAACTGCAGTCCCGCAGCACAGCTCTAGCACGAGCAATCTGTGCCGTGCTCTAATTCCTCGGGGACCCACTAATCCTCCTCAGGGAATTCAACTGTGGGGCCCGACCTGTGCTCTACAGGTTGATGACCTGCAAAATCATCTAAAAGAGGTGCACACATGGGATGAGCTCACTAGCTCAGTAAGTGAAAAGAAGGACCACACAGCAGTCCACACAACAAATCACAATCATATGCACTATATGCTATGCACTTCATTTTAATCACTTCCACCTAATCAACATTACTAAGTCTTTGGTTTAGTGATACTACAACCACAGTACGCGTATACTCCAGGTACGAGCCGCGAACTCCATCCTGCGATATGCCCATAGGGCTGTCGGAGAAGGCCCATTGTGAGTACTCGGAAAAGTAAAACATGCCGACCACCAGCTCTCAACATAAAGTAATGACAGAAATTAAAGGTGCTGACTCCAGTAATTTAAAAACAGTACGATTGGCCCTCTTGAATATACCACCGGGGTTGCCGACTGTCCTAATGACCAGCCAGGCGTATGTATAACCACCACAGTGACCCAACAACTGCGACCATTGCTTCCCCCCAAATGGTAACCCAACACCTCAACCCCTGTTGGGAAGGGTCATAGTACGGGAAGGTGATAATCCTACACCACATGCTCCTATATGACATAGTACGATTTCATAGTGCCTCCACGTCCCATTCCACGGGCCACCAATGCTCTCGTTTCCAAGCCGACTACGGCATCTAGTCTATTAATGTATTATGCACAATGATGTCAACATTCATCTCATAAGCACATCATCATTTAACATTGAGAAAATAATCACAACACGTATGGCATAATATAATGTGAGGATGGCTAAGCTACATATAATTTGCATGATGACATGACTAATCTAGATACAATGAGATGATGCACAACAAGCCTTAAAATAAGGCCAAACGTCCTCTCCCCACTTACCTGTAGTGTACAAGGACTCATGCTCGGTAAGGGTGAGATCCGGTGCGAGAAGCGTATGCTTTGGTGAACCTAACATAAGTGAATGGTATTAGTATTTCACCATTTTGGGATCAAAATTAACACGATCTAATGATAAAATTATGTTTAGAATCCTAGAAGAAAGTCGCACGTCCGTTTTGGGTTCGTTTGGACATAAAAATCACGTTGGGAGCCTCTCGGGTGGGTCGGACAGCCCACCTGTCATGACCCACCAGTCAGACCCACCGGACATGATCGGCGGGCAGGTCGGCCCATCGGTCGGCCCGTCGGTTGGGCCCACCGGTTGGGTCCGAGGGTCCTGCTCAGACCGGTGGGCAAGTTAGCCCGTCGATCAGCCCGTCGGTTTGGCCCGTCAGTCGGCCCGCCAATTTGGCCTGTCGGTTGGTCCCGAGGGTCTGCCCTCTCAAGCGGGTGCCCTCAGGTGGGCCATTTGGCCCACTGGTTTGGCCCACCGGTCTTGGCGGAAAAATGCCATTTTTTCCCAAACTTTCCCCAACCTTTGGGGAATCAAATGGGACTTTTTCAAACCCATTCTCCACACATTCAAGGTCTCATAAGATGGTTCTAACCTAGATCTAGGTTAGATTTAAGGAATGGAAAGCCATCTTACCTTCTTTGCTTAAGAACTCCTTCAAAACCCCAAAATCACTTCAAATCACCAATACTTCTTCAACCTTGTAAACACTTCTTCAAATCCTTCAAAATCAACACATAAACCATCTATTATGCCTTAGATTCATCATCTTAAGGGGGATTTATAAGACTTCAAGAAACTCTACCCAAATCAAAGGTTTAACTTGGGTATGGTGAAAGTTTAAGGAACCCAGCCTTTGCTCACCTCTAAACGTAGATCTCTTATTGGAGATCACTTTTTCGGCATCGGAATGAGAAGATCAATCCTCGGCGCCGCTTAAATCCTTCCCCTACTTCTTCTTCCTCCCCTTTCTTCTTCTTCGTTCTCTTTTCTCCTTCCTTTTCTCTCTCCTCTTTACTCTTTTCACGAACCACCTGAATGATATAAATGAGAAAATGAAAACTCATAAATGCTATTTATACTTTTTAAAATAACTAAGTAATCACATGGGTGGGTCGCTCAAGTGGGTAGATGCGCCCACCTGAGGGCCAAAACTTGGCCAACAAGTGGGATTTTGATAGAATTTGGCCCTCGGCACGAATCTCACTCTTGGAATAAGATGTAATATACGTATGTGCCTTAAGATACGGCTACATACCTGCTTTATCCGTACATGGCCTTATAATATGTGCATGTACACAGCTTGGGTACACCCGTCTCCTCTGGCATTGGCTCGGACTTGTCTGGCCAGCCGGTGTTTAAGGTCACCCTTGCCATAATGGTCCATAAGGAACCCGCCTTAACTCTCTTTGATTTGGGTCTTGCATGGTTAAACCAGGTCAACCGTGTAATCAAACCGGGTTTAAGAAGCAGGGTATTACATTTACCCCCTCTTTCTGAAAATTTCATCCTCGAAATTGGCGTACTTGGTTGTTCAAAAAGATGAGGGTACTTGGCTTGGATTTCATCCTCTTTCTCCCATGATGCTTCTTCAAGTGAATGATTTGCCCATCGCACCTTTACATAGGAAATGGAGCGGTTGCGAAGGGTTTTCACCTTTCGGTCCAAAATTTTAGCGGGCTGCTCTGTATAGGTCATATCAGCTTCTAGATATTCTGGTTTCATAGGTAATACATGAGATGGATCATAAACATATCGCTTCAGCATGGATACATGAAATATGTTATGAACATCCCCGAGTGAAGGTGGCAGAGCAAGCATGTAGGCTACTGAGCCAACCTGGGCTAAGATATCAAATGGTCCAATGTATCTTGGGCTCAACTTCCCCTTTTTGTGAAACCTTTGCAACCCTTTAGTAGGAGAGATCTTGAGAAATACCTTTTCTCCTGGATGAAATTCAATGTCTTTCCTGCGGTTATCTGCATAGCTCTTTTGACGAGACTGAGCTGCTTTAATCCGTTCTCGAATAACATCGACCTTGTCACAAGTCATCTGTATCATTTCAGGTCCTAACATTCGACGTTCACCTACCTCATCCCAATACAGAGGAGTTCTGCACTTCTTGCCATATAATGCCTCATACGGAGCCATCCCAATTATAGCTTGGTAACTGTTGTTATAGGCAAACCTAAGGGGTATATATTCTTCCCAACTACCACACATTTCCATTGCACATGCCCTAAGCATATCTTCTAATATCTGTATGGTTTGCTCCGACTGACCATCAGTCTGTGGGTGAAAAGCAGTACTCAAATTCAATTATGATCCTAAGGCACGCTGGAAGCTTTTCCAAAATCTGGAAGTGAACCTTAGGTCCCTATCAGATACAATGCTCACTGGCACTCCATGTAAGCACACTATGTTATCAATATAAAGTTGTGCTAGTTTGGCCATAGAGAACTTGGTCTTGATGGGAATGAAATGAGCAGTCTTAGTAAGCCGATCAACGATCACCCATATCACGTCCATCCCCTTAGGTGTACATGGTAGTCCGGTGACGAAGTCCATTATAATCCTATCCCACTTCCATTCTGGTACTGGGATGGCTGAAGAGTACCATAAGGTCGATGCCTCTCAACTTTTACTTTTTGGCATGTAAGACAAGTCGCCACGTATAGAGCTATTGTGACTTTCATGCTTGGCCACCAGTAATTTTTTTTGAGGTCTTTGTACATCGTTGTACTTCCTGGGTGGAGTGAGTACTCGGAGCTATGTGCTTCTCACACTATCTTATCTTGTATATCCAAATCATCGGGTACACACAATCTGCCTCAAAACATCAATGCCCCATCACTGGCTAAAACAAAATCTGGGTCGTTCATTGTTTGATCTTGAACCTTAACTTTGATCCGCTGCAATTCAGGATCCAAAGGTTGTTTCATTATTACCTCTTGCCTGATAGTCGGATGCACCTATAGAGCCGCCAAGGATACTGTCAACCATTTAAGGTTTTTTAGTTGACGTTCAAACTCTAAGGTTGCTCCTTCATATAAGAGAGCTTCATCCATTAGTGTCACCTCTTGTACCAGTGGTGGGCTGACTGCTAAGTATGAGAGTGACACAGTCTGTGCCTTCCGACTCAACGCATCTGCCACTACATTAGCCTTGCCAGGATGATACTGAATGTCACAGTCATAATCCTTCATGAGCTCAAGCCATCTCCTCTGCCTCATGTTCAAATCCTTCTGGGTGAAAAAGTACTTAAGGCTTTTGTGATCACTGTATATCTCGCACTTCTCCCCATACAAGCAATGTCGCCAAATCTTAAGGGAAAAAATGACTGCGGCTAGTTCCAAGTCATGAGTGGGGTAGTTCTTCTCATACTCCTTTAGTTGTCGGGAAGCATATGCTATCACCTTTCCGCGTTGCATGAGAACACAACCCAACCCAACTTTGGAAGCATCAGTGTAGACTGTCATTCCACCTGTGCCTTCAGGGATGGTCAACATAGGGGCCGACACCAACCTCTTCTTCAACTCCTGAAAACTCATCTCGCATTCCTCTACCCAGTCAAACTTCACACCCTTTTTTGTCAACTTAGTCATTGGTGCTGAGATCCGAGCAAAATTCTCAATGAAGCGCCGGTAGTATCCAGCCAAACCCAAGAAGCTTCTAATTTCAGTGACATTTTTAGGGCTTTCCCACTCTACTACTACTTTTACCTTATCGGGATCCACCTCAATTCCGGCCTTAGACACTATGTGCCCCAGGAATCCAACTTGCTCAAGCCAGAATTCACATTTACTGTATTTGGTAAACAATTGTTGTTCTCCCAACCTCTATAACACCATTCTCAAATGTTGAGTGTGCTCCTCTTCTGTCTTGGAGTAGATCAAGATGTCATCAATAAAAATAATTACCCATTTATCGAGGACATCGTGAAATACTCTATTCATTAAATCCACGAATGCTGCCGGTGCATTGGTTAACCCAAAAGATAACACTAGGAACTTATAGTGACCATACCGAGTCCTGAATGCTGTTTTGGGTATGTCGTCGCTCTTTATCTTGAGCTGATAATAGCCTGATCGAAGGTCTATCTTTGAAAATACCTTGGCACCTTGCAGTTGGTCAAATAATTCATCAATGCGTGGCAACGGGTACCAGTTCTTAATGGTTAGCTTATTCAATTCTCGGTAATCAATGCACATACGCAAGCTGCCATCCTTCTTCTTAACAAACAATACTGGGGCACCCCAAGGTGAAACACTTGGGCGAATAAACCCCTTCTCCAACAATTCTTGCAACACTACATCTGCAACTCCTTTAGTTCGGCGGGTGCCATCCAGTATGGGGCTTTAGACACTGGAGCTGCTGCTCCAGGAACCAAGTCTATAGCAAACTCCAACTCTCTATCAGGCGGTAAATGCATCAGATCATCTGGAAAGATGTCGGGAAACTCTTTAACCACCTTTACCTCTTCTAGAGGTGTAATCCTTGCATCAACATCAAGTACCAATGCTAAGTAGCCCTGACATCCACTCTCCAACAATTTTACTGCTTGAAGGGCGGAGACGAGGACCTTTCTCACCCGTTTCATTTTATCTGCTCAGTATACCAATTCTCTTCCTTTGTCATATGTCACCCTAATCAGCTTTTTAGCACACATCACATTAGCTCGATGAGCCGACAACCAATCCATGCCCAGTATAACATCGAAATTCTGCATATTGAACTTAATGAGTTGTGCATCTAATTTCTTCCCACTGATTTCTACTGGGCACGACCCATATACCTCCTTCAACTGTGTAACTTTACCAGTAGGCATACTAACAATCATCCCATGATCTAGGGTCCTGGACCCATACCAAGTTTCTCAACAAATCTCTTAGATACGAATGAATGTGTAGCTCCTGAATCGAATAAAACATAGGCTGGTATGCCCTATATAGATAGGACACCTAGTGTAACAATGCATATAATTTCAGCAGGTCATCAATATTTAATATAAGGAAATTCTTAAATTTAAAATGTACCTGCTACCACTTCCGTGCTGGCCACAGCTTCCTCAGCTGATAGGGCATACATCCTTCCCTGCGGTTGATTCCCCTGAGTTAAGGGAGGTCGGTACGCAGAGGGCTGACTGGAGGGCAAGGCTGGTCTGACCCGACAGTCTTTAGTATAATGCCCATAGGAATGGCAGTTAAAGCAACGGATCTGAGATGCAGAAACTGGGGTGGGGCCCCTCTGCACTTGACCCGTTGAAGATGGAGGTCGGGGCGGCCTCGGAACTGTAGGTACTGCACTAGTGTTCGGGCGAAAAGATGTAGAGTTCAAACCACCAGCTGGCCGAGGAGGGTAGCCAGATGGCCTATAGGACTGCCTGTATGTAGGCCCAGAACTGTACGACCCATGGTATGCCTTGGAGGAGTTGCCCATATCTAGAAATGGATTTGTTCTCTTCCATAGTCCAGGTGTGAGGGATTGTTCTCCCTTCTGCTTATCTTCCAGAGTCTTGGCCTTCTGCACAATCTGGCCATAGTCTGTCAAGTCTAAGACCTCAAGTACAGACCCAATGGATGCCTTTAGGCCCTTCAGAAATCTTGCAGCGTTTTCTTCAGCTGTCCTCATATGCCTAGGGGCAAAATGGAACAAGCTCTCAAACTGCTACTGATACTCAAGAATAGTCTTACCTCCTTGAGTTAAGGCCATAAATTCTATCTCCTTGCGGTCTCTGAAGCTACGTGGGTAATGATTGTCCAAGAACAACTCCTTGAACTGTTCCCAGGTGGGTTCCAGATGTGCGGCCAACAATATGGGCTTAGAGGCTTGCCACCAAGAGTTGGCCTCCTTCTTGAGTTGCAACCCCGCACAAATGAGTTTCTGTGCATCAGTGCACTCAATCACCTCAAATATTTTCTCTAGCTCTTGGATCCATTGGTCCGGCTCCAGAGGATCACTCCCCACCTTAGAGAATATAGGTGGCAAGTTTCTCTTGAATGACTCCACTACCTTTGATGTATTATTCGTCAGTGGGTAATTGGGAGCATAAGCTGGATAGTAAGAGTATGAAGGGGGCACCACATATGGAGGAACACTGAATGGCGGAATTGGAGGGGTACCTCCCACTTATGGCCCCGTACCAGACGCTACAAGCGGATCCTGTGGAGTAAGTATCCGGGGAGGTTGACCTATTTGAGAAAGGTCCAATTGTTGTTGTATAGCAGCCATAAATGCTTACTGTTGCTGAAGCATTTGTTGCTGGAAAGCCTGTTGTGACTGCTGGATTATGGTAGCAACATCCCTGGAGTAATAACCGATGGAGGGTCCGGAAGTGCAGTCATAGGTGGGTCCCCTTGTGCCCCACCCTGGCCAAAGGTCTCTGGAGGTTGTGGAAGTGAGGTTTGCCCCACAGAGCGGGACCTTCTGGGATTCGGTGGTCGACCGATCGGACGAGGACCACACGAGGTACCTCGTGCATTGCTACCATATCTAGTACGTACCATCGTATCCCTGTACCTGAAACATATCATACACCATATTGGTTAAACACCTTAGAATTGATATCAGCACATAATCATATGCCAACGCACAAGGTATTATAGTGTATGAAGGTTTTGCAACTAGCCATAGAATAATCCCGAAATTACGGTGCTAGTGCTTCAACAAGTCGGATGATGGTCCCACTCGACCATATGGTGCTATCCACACACCCCTTTTCTTTTTTTTAGGTATATTATAATAATAATAATAATAATACCCCCACCTTTCTCTTTTTATTATTATATATATATATATATTTTTAAGTTTTCTCTCAATCGACGGGCTACCACCGACGGGCAGGTTGGGCCGTCAGTCGGCCCGCCGGTCCAAATCTTCAACCAGTGGGCTAGCACCGGTGGGCAGGTTGGCCCGCCGGTTGGCCTGTCGGTACTACTTGAGCGGCAATTTCGAATAGGGCTTTTAAGCCCCTGTTCTTCCTTTGTTCGCACATTTCTTCCTCACTCTCTCTCTCTCTCTCTCAGGCGATTTTTGAGAGCTTCTTGACGCTTCCACTCACGATCTCACTCAACAATCCGGCAGTTTTGGGAAGATTCAACTCCTCTACTCACAAGTAAGTTTCTTCCTCATTTTCTTCTTAGAACATGTACTTTGGTGGTAGAACTCATGAGTAGTCTTAAATCTCAATTCTTTTCCGTGTTTCCTTCCATAGAACAGTGATTTCATGTAAATGTGATGTCTCCTTCGTGATTTATTTCTAGTTTTAGGATTTACTTCTCAATTTTTGAGAGAAAACCCCAACCGTGCCCTAGTTTTCTCAAATTTGGGGATTTCTTCAATCTCTGCTCTTTTCTTCCCAATTAATAACTCAAATGCAATGCCTTATGTTTGATTTGTACTTGACATGTTGTAGAGATCATAGAAGTCACGTATGCTTGAAATCCCATTTCTTCCCATGAAAATCCATCTCTGTGTTGGGTTTCTTTGATTCTCTTTCAATCCCTTCATACTTGTGGATTCCTTTCACCTCAATATCACAATAGTAGATGTTTTTTGCATATTCTAAATTGTAGGATGATGGCATTTCATCCATGAACATGTAAGCTTCATGCTTCACTCTATTGTGAGTCATTACAATTTTTTTTTTCCTTAGATTGAACTTGCATAATGAGAATTGGGATTTTTTTCTATCATTCTTTACTTGCAATGCTTTATATGCCCTTTCTGTCACATTACTGTTTTGCCATAATCTCTGTCTTGACACTGGCCAGGAATTTCATTGATAGACTTTTTATCATTCCTCACTTGTCACATTTTGTCACATTCTATTTTTCCATGATTTCTGTTTTGTCACTTACCATACATTTCATCCATAGACTCTCTATCATTCCTCACTTGTCACATTTTCTGTTTTGCGAGAATTGGGTTTTGGGGCTTCCTCTTATTGCACACCCATCTATTTATTCCCTTTGTTATTCCTTTTTTTTTTTTCCTTTCTCACCCTTCTTTCCTCTTTTCTTGCCAGGATGTCTTCTCGCAAGGGCAAGGAACCTGCATCCTCTTCTACTCGGTGTAAGACCACCGCTTCCAAACGGAAGAGTGCGGGGACTAGTTCTCCAGCCCCTCGCACAGGGCGACCCGGACCTGCCCCTATTGATCCTTCCGACTATGACGAGGAACTCTTTCGCTGTTCAGAGGTAGCAACCAACTGGCAGGCCTTCCTGAAGAGGTTTGTAATGATGGAGAAGACTGTGGAAGTTGACGACTTCCACAAGGTTCAACTTCAGGAGAGGTTCACCGCATTAGGTTGGCAGTCTATCCTCCACATAGACCGTCCATGCTACAAGCAGCTGGTTAGTAGATTCTACTGTAACCTGGAGGTTTCCTACCAGTACGGAGAGTATGCGATAACTAGTATGGTGAAGGGGGTGGACATTCAGCTGACCGTGGACACCCTGGCTAGTATTTTGGGTATTTCTTCAGCTAGGCATTGTTTCTACAATCCTCCCAGGAGTAATCCCATGGGCTCGTTCATGAGTTCAGAGACACCGGACCACATCTATGAGACCATCTATAGCAGTAGGGAGCATCCAGATTCTGAGACATCATTTTTCCCAGAGGTTCGTGTGTTTGCCCGTTTGGTCCAGTTCAACTTGCTCCCCAGAAGAGGTCACCGGAACCAGGTGGGCTTCATGGCGGCCTTCTTAGCCTTCTGCATTTATAAGGCTTTAGAGGGGGGTGACGAGCACTTGTGCTTGCCTTATGTCATCCTCAAGACCATGGAGCACCATACTTCTCACCCCGAGGATGGAGGATTTCCATATGGTAGGATCCTCACTAGGATTTTTGAGTTCTTTGGGGTGGACCTGAGTGG
Organism: Macadamia integrifolia; assembly: GCF_013358625.1. NCBI lineage: Eukaryota > Viridiplantae > Streptophyta > Magnoliopsida > Proteales > Proteaceae > Macadamia > Macadamia integrifolia. The sequence continues at coordinate 85,089 of NW_024868127.1, forward strand.
AGAGGAGGGGAAGATGCTAGGAGATAAGTTTGATAGGGGGAATCTATTGAGGATGGGTCTCCACACTCTTATGGATGTACCTCAGAGAGCAGGAGCTCAGAGAGGTAGGGATAGGAGGGCTGCCCCTAGGGAGGATGTTCCCATGGAGGAGGAGTCTATAGGAGGATGAGGACTATGTTCCTCAGGGTGGGGAGGATGATTTTGTGGATGAGGACGTCCTTGAGGAGGTGCCTCATGAGTCGAGAGGTGCTGATCCTGGTTTCACTAGAGCTGCAGGCCCACAGCATAGAGCCCCACCACCTGAGAGTGGTGCATATGATTTTGAGGGCATGATGTCTACTATGAGGGCTTTGAAGGATGGGAAAGATCAGCTGTTAAGAAGACTGGATGAGAGTGCTTCTAGGGAGGAACGTATTCTGGAGAGGCAGGCTACTTTGGAGAATTCCTTTCTCAGACTGGGCAAGGACTTGGATACAACGGCCAATGCCATTTCAGCAGATTTTGACTGACTTCAGAGGGATGTACAGCTGGTGAACTCGAGGTTTGACTACTACGACCGTCGACTCAACGTTAACTCTAGACCTCAGGTGAACGGAGTAATAGTATTGGACGATGACGATGACGATGATCAGTGAGGACTTAGCTCGTCCACACCAGCTTCTCACCTGTTTCATGTTGTTGATCTTATTGTATTTTTTTCTTTCTTTTCCCATTCTTTGTACTTTCTCTGTAACTAGACTTATTTGTGGGGTGATGTGTTTTGATGGTGGTTTGTGGTGAATTTGTATGTTTGAATACTTATGTAGTTTAGTTGTGGTGTCTTTTGTTAATTTTAATCATTGATATTTATATATATATATATGTTGTTTATCAGGTGTTTGTGTGGAAAATTTTTGGAAATCTCGTTTTGCACCGTTATGCTGCCGAAATTTCATTAAACTCGTACTCGATGGGTTATGACATCAGTTAATTAATCTTTTATTTTCTCTCATGCATGCCATGAATGCAATAACTAAATGCAACCATTTTTATTACTTTCTTTCTTTGGCTTTTAACACTTTAAAGTTTTATTTTTTTTTTTACATTAACCCAATCCTATTTCCTATTATAGATTCTATGGGGTCTAATGGTATGCTGTGAGTGGAATAGAGCATCATGCTCTGATACCACCATTGTCACACCCCATTCACACAGAATCGGGTTAACACGGGTTAACCCAAACCTACCAGGATCATCTGATACAGTATCCAACCACAGCATACACACAACTAAGAAAGTGTTCATTAGTTCAGCGGAAGACTTAATTTACGTATAAATATTCCCATTATACTTGATACCCAATTTGTAACACATAGTTAAGTACATGTGGGCCCGCAGGCATGATATTTGCACAAAAGAATATAATTTACATATCAAGTACACAAAAGGGATCATCAAAAACACAAAGGGTACAGCTCAGCTCGGTATCAAAAGTAGATCTCAGCTCGGTATCAAAAAGTAAAGCTCAGCTCGGTATCAAAAGGTAAAGCTCAGCTCGGTATCAAAAGTAAAGCTCAGCTCAGTATCGACAGTAAAGCTCAGCTCAGTATCAAAACTGTAATCCCGCAGCACAGCCCTCGTATGAGCAATCCGTGCCGTGCTCTAATTCCTCGGGGACCCACCAATCCTCTTCAGGGAATTCAACTGTGGGGCTCGATCCGTGCTCTTCTGGTTGATGACCTACAAAATCATCTAAAAGAGGTGCACACGTGGGATGAGCTCACTAGCTCAGTAAGTGAAAAGAAGGACCACACAGCAGTCCACACAACAAATCATAACCATATGCACTATATGCTATGCAATTCATTTTTAATCACATCCACCTAAACAACATTACTAAGTATTTGGTTTAGTGCTACTACAACCACAGTGCGCATATACTCCGACCACCGGCTCTCAACATAAAGTAAATGACAGAAATTAAAGGTGCTAACTGCAGCAATTTAAAAGCAGTACGATTGGCCCTCTTGAATATACCACCGAGGTTGTCGACTGTCCTAATGACTAGCTGGGCGTATGTCTAACCGCCATAGTGACCCGACAACCGCGACCATTGCTTCCCCCCAAATGGTAACCCAACACCTCAACCCCTGTTGGGAAGGGTCGTAGCATGGGAAGATGATAATCCTAAATCGTATGCTCCTATATGACATCGTACTATTGTATAGTGCCACCGTGTCGCATTCCACGGGCCACCAATGCACTCGTGTCCAAGCCGACTACGGCATTTAGTCTATTAATGCATCATGCATAATGATGTCAACATTCATCACATAAGCATATCATCATTTGGCATTGAGAAATGAACACAACACACATGGCATAAAATATGAAGATGGCTAAGGTACATAGCATTTGCATGATGACATGGCTAGTCTAGATACAATTAGATGAATGCCAAACAAGCCTTGAAACAAGGCCAAATGTCCTCTCCCCACTTACCTGTAGTGTACAAAGACTCACGCCTAGTACGGGTGAGATCCGGTGCGAGAAGCGTAAGATTTGGTGAACCAATCATGAGTGAGCGGGGTTAGCATTTCGCCACTTTGGGGTCCAAAATAACAAGATTTGATAACAAAATCATGTTTAGAATCCTAAAAGAAAGTCACATGTCTGTTTTGGGTCCATTTGGACGTAAAAACCACGTTGGGAGCCTCTCGGGTGGGTCGGACAACCCACCTGTCATGACCCACTAGTCAGACCCACCGGTCCTAACCGGTGGGCAGGTCGGCCCACTGATTGGGCTCCGATTGGCCTCGAGGGCTCTGCTAGGACCGACGGGCCAACCTGCCCCACCGATCAGCCAACCGGTTGGCCCCGAGGGCCTGCCTTCTTAGGCAGGTGCCCTCAGGGGGGCCATTTGGCCCACCGGTCTTGGCGGGAAAATGCCATTTTTCCCCAAACTTTTCTCAACCTTTGGAGAATCAAATGGGGCTTTTCCAAATCCATTCTCCACACATTCATGGTCTCATAAGATGGTTCTAACCTAAATCTAGGTTAGATTTAAGGAATGGAAGCCATCTTACCTTCTTTGCCCAAGAACTCGTTTAAAGACCCCAAAATCACTTCAAATCACCAATGCTCCGCCAACCATGGAAACACTCCTTCAAATCCTTCAAAATCAACACATAAACCATCTATTAAATCTTAGATTCATCATCTCAAGGGGGATTTACGAGACCTCAAGAAACTCTACCCAAATCAAGGGTTTCATTTGGGTATGGTGAAAGTTTAAGGAACCTAGCCTTTGCTCACCTCTAAACGTAGATCTCGTATTGGAGATCACTCTTTTGGCGTCAGAATGAGAAGATCAAACCTCAACACCTCTGAAATCCATCTCTTCTTCCTCTTCCTTCCCTTTTCCTCTTCTTTCCCTTCTTTTCTCTCTCCTCTTTACTCTTCTCACCAAACGCCCGAGTGTCATAAATGAGAAAAAAGGAAAAACATAATGATAGCTATTTATACCTTTTAAGACATCTTGTAACCTCATGGGTGCGTCACTCAGGTGGGCGGATGTGCCCACCTGTGACTGCCCACCTGAGGGCCAAAAATTGGCCAACAAGTGGGATTTTGATGGAATTCGACTCTCGACATAAGGTATATTATACGTATGCGCTTTAAGATACGGCTACGTACCTGCTTTATCCGTACATGGCCTTATGGTATGTGCATGTACACGGCTTGGGTACACCCGTCTCCTCTGGCACTAACTCAGACTTGTCTGGCCAACCAGTGTTCAAAGTCACCCTTGCCATTATAGTCCACAAGGAACCCGCCTTAACCCTCTCCGGTTCAGATCCTGCATGGTTAAACCGGGTCAACCATGTAATCAGACCGGGTTTAAGAAGTAGGGTATTACAATTGACGTCAAGGTGAAGTAGCCTCCTAATGTTAATACCAATCCACTCCCTAATCATATGAACAATCTGGATGAAGAAACCACAGAGAGTGACCCTAATCAACTCATTGTACCTAGAGCTCAGAAAAATCATATGAATGCCTGCGCTTATAGGAAACTCATGAGTCAAAGGGCGGGAGTCATGGGGACTCCCAGAAGAAGAGAATCGTCAGAGGAAGAATTAAAAGATCAGACTCCCACCGTTCATCCTTTCTCATCAGCAGAAGAATCCACCGTACCATATTAGCAACCCCCACCATACCTTCCACCTTCACCCTATTATCAGCCTCTGCCATATCATCAAACTTCCCCTCACCATCAAAGTGAAGGAATCTCCTCATCCTATCACCCCCAATCTTCATATCCTACCTCTCACATTACATTATCTTCATACCATCTCACCTCATATCCCTCATCACCCTCATACCAATTCTATTGTCAAGGTTTGGTATATAACCCAAAAGAAGGATGGACGGATGGGTACGATTGGAAGGATATGCTTGCACTGCCGGATTTCCCAAAGATAACTTCATCAATAGGGTTAGTAAATAACTTCATCAATAGGGTTACAGATGATATCCTCAGGGCTGTAATAGCATTTTCAGTAGGAGAATAAATCAAAGAGCATGTCTCCCTAATCCCCAAAGGGAGTGATACAAAGGATGATGAGAGTGAGGATGAGAATGACGGAGATGACTCCGAATCTTAGGAAGATGATGGGTATCCAGACTGGGATGACTACCAAGGGCTTTGGTACAATGATTATGATGATGAGTTGAAATATTACACTTACCAGAACATCCGACATGTTTCTCAGTTTATGCTATTGGTGGTGATAACCTAATAGCTGATCTAATAGGTGGCATTCACCCTTCCCTATGCATGGGGGAGATGATTCTACGTCAGATTTAGAAGATAGTGAAGGGTATGAGATCAAATTTAAGGGTGAAGGGAACCCTATAGTAGAGCACATGGCTTACGTCTATAATCATTTGATTGACATCAAGCTTAAGGCTGACAAAATTGATCAAATGTTAAGTGAAATAGCCACCTGTGAGCAATGCTTTATCAAGCAGTTGAAGGTCCTTGAAAGAATCGGGGGACATGCCACACTGGCAGAGATGTTAGACACAGCAGTTGCAAGGCTTTCCAATGTAGTCAAGAAAGTGTGAGCTAGGACTGTGGATATTTGTGAAGGGCCTCAACCTCCCAGCCCAAGCGAAGAAGAAGAATCAGAAGAAGAGGATGACTCTATGGTAGGGATAATCACCCTAACAAATAGTGATTATGAAGACTGCTATCCCATATATATTATTTTAAAGAAACCTATCAATATGATGGAGACTCAGAGTGGAAAAGACTATAAAGGCAAGGCCTTAGCAGTAGAACAGTCAAGGGCTAGTGAGGCGGGAACTAGCAATATAAAGAAAGAGCCAGAGAACCCAATCTTAGCTTAGCTCAAGAAGTCCGAAGCAAATATCTCTATTTGGGGATTGTTGATGGCATCCCCTACACACCGTGAAGCAATCTTGAAGTCTCTCACCAATGTGCAGGTGCCGATAGAGGTAAGTCTTGCACATCTTACACATATAGTAAGGGCAACATATGCGGTACAATCCTTAATGTTCTCAAAATCAGAGCTTCCCAAAGGAGTCCTACACAATCGAGCTCTCCACATCATGGTAGAATGTCTTGACAAAGTGGTTCCCCAAGTTCTAGTTGACAACGGGTCCACTTTGAATGTGCTACCATTGAGATCGGCAAAGAGTATAGGCATCAACTTGGAAGAAATGAGGTCGACCACCCAAACCATATGAGCATATGACAATACCAAGAGGAAGATCCTTAGCATCATTACCCTTGCCATAAAAATTGGCCTGGTAAAGTTTGATATTGATTTCCAAGTCATTGATATACCGATGGCCTTTAACATGCTCTTGGGAAGGCCTTGGTTGCATCCTGCGAAGGCAATGTCCGCTAGTCTCCATCAAAAAAATGAAGTTCATTCATGAAGGGAAGGTGATCACAGTAACCGGAGATCCTGAAGTGGTTAATACCTTAGCCAATATTGAAAATGGGGAAGAACAAGACCAGGAAGCCCAACTAAGTGGATTTGAATTGGACACAACTTGGGCAGCCATTGCCAAAGAAGCACCAAAGGAGGAAATCCTAGCTAACTATGAAGCCATCTGGAGTCCACCGGTTAATCAGATGATGAAGAATATGCAATATTTCTCTTGTATGGGGCTAGGGAAATATCATCAAGGAGTTCCAAAGTAGCCCAGTTTGGCAATGAACAAAGGAAAGAATAGTCTAGGATACACTCCTCTAACCACCAATGGCCAAAAAGTACTGAGGATGACTAGGAAGATCTCTGTCACTTACTACCCTACTCTCAATGGGTACTTTGTAAAGGAAGGAGAGGATTTCCCTTTTTGGGGAAATGTGGAGCCATGGTTTGATGAAACCACCGCCAAGATGCAACCAGGATTTGAAGTGTTCTTCTAACACAAGTTCGATTGGGTGACTCATGAAGTAGAACAACAGAAAATGCTAGTCAATGAGAGTAATGAAGACAGTTGCATTACTGGGATAGCAAAAATTGCAATGATTGAAGATGGTTTCTCCTCTAGTAACCCCATGACACTAATCCGATCTAAGGAATTGCCAAATCCTCGGGTCCTACTGAAAAGAGAGTGGGAAAAGAGGATAAAGCTCACTTGGAGTTTGTAGCTTCCGACGGACCTGAAATTCTGCATTTGCTCCCTCTTACAAAAGCCAAGAGCCCGAGTGCTGCATGATCTCAAACCTCGTCCTTTCAGAGGAAGAAGTATGTATGCGAAGTAAAGAAGAGCACAGAGAATGATGGTCTGTATGTACTGTGCCTGAACCAACTGCAATGGTAAGACTTATGAAGGTGGTCAAAGATGTGACCGAGGCAATGGGATGGCATCCCTCAATAGGCTAAAAAAGATAGACTTCATAGAAAAGGGATTGAGTAGTCTCCACCAATCTTCACCCCTCAGAAAGTTTAGCTTCTGGGAGCACGAGATTGACCCACTGGTATTCGTAAAGAAGCGGGCAACTATCCAGAAGAACCATTGTGGCACTAAAGAAGTAGCAGTAACTTTCTCAGAAGGAGAAGAAGGCCCTTTGCCACACCTCCTCATCCATCAAGCCACTGAACCGCTCCTAAACTGGACAAGCATTGGAGAAAAATTTAAGTTTGCTCATGCTATTAAGCCAGTTATCGAGTCTATAGACGAGTCTGTTGTTTATGATTCTGTATCAACCTCCCCTCTTGAGGAGAGTCTAGAGTCCTTATATGTCGAGTCTGTTACTCCTTTCATGAATTAAATTTTTGATTCCGAGTATGACTTGCCTCCTTATTCTGATGATAATCTTAATAAATACCAAGAATCAATAAAACAATGCAAACCAAAGAAAGCCCAACCCATCTGTGAGGATACTCGGGTTATTAATCTAGGAACCGACCAATGCCTTCGAGAGGTAAAAATTGGCACTACCCTTAATGACAAAGAAGTAAAATAGATGATTAGTCTTCTGAAGGAATTCATTGAGGTCTTTGCTTAGTCTTATAAAGATATGCTTGGTATCGACCCCAGCATCATCCAGAAGCTCCAAAGAATGCGGCCAGAATGGAGTGAGAAGATCAGAGAAGAAGTTGTGAAGCAGTGGAATGCGGGATTTCTACAAGTGGTGAAATACCTCTAATGGTTGGCCAACATTATACCAATATCGAAGAAGGATGGCAAGGTACGAATGTGCGTGGACTTCCAAGATCTTAGCAAAGTAAGCCCTAAAGGTGATTTCCCATTACCTCTCATTGATGTATTGGTGGATAATATGGCAGGACATGCTTTGTTATCATTTATGGATGGATTCTCAGGATACAACCAAATAAGCATGCACCTAGAAGATCATAAGAAGACAGCCTTCACCACCCATGGGGAACCTATTGTTATAAGGTGATGCCTTTCGGACTAAAGAATGCCAGGGCAACTTATCAGAGAGTAACTATGGCCATACTGCATGACATGATGAACAAAGATGTGGAAATCTATGTGGATAACATGATAGTGAAGTCAAAAGATTGGCAGGGGCATATTCCCGCCCTAAGGCTTTTCTTTGAAAAAATTAAGAAGTATTAGGTAAAGTTGAATCCTCAGAAGTGTGTATTTAGGGCAACAGTGGGAAAGTTGTTAGGCTTCTTAGTGATCGAAAGAGGCATTGAGGTCGACCCTCTCAAGATCAAGGCAATTTAGGAAATACCCACACCACAGACTGAGAAGAAAATACGAGGATTTTTGGATCACATCTAGTACATTAGCAGATTCATAGCTTAGTTGACTACAATCTGTGAACCAATTTTCAAGCTGTTGAAGAAGGATCAGCCCACTGAATGGAATGACCAATGTCAACAAGCTTTTGATAAAATCAAAGGATACCTTATGAACCCACCAGTATTGACACCACCGGTGGAAGGAGAGTCACTTTTGTTGTATCTGTTTGTGGGAGAATACTTCATGGGTTATTTGCTAGCATAGAAGGAGACAAAAGAAGGGGCAGAGCATGCCATATATTATCTTAGCAAGAAGTTCCTAGAAGATGAGATGTGGTACACATCTTTGGAAAGAACATATGCTGCTTTGATTTGGGCAACGAAAAGATTACGATACTACATGGTTTCTTATCCGGTGCACTTGATTTCAAGGATGGATCCCATCAAATATCTCTTCGAGAAGCCTGCCTCAATAGGAAGGATGGCCCATTGGTTGCCTTTATTATCAAATTTTGACCTCACCTATGTTACTCAGAAATCTATCAAGGGGCAGGCCATAGCCAATCATTTGGCTGCCCACCCCAGAGAAGATGGAAGATCCTTGGATGATGCCTTTCCCGATGAAGGAATCACCGCAATGGAGGAAGAAGACACAGTTAATGAATGGCGGTTATTCTTTGATGAAGTGGCTAATCAAGAGGGGTGTGGAGTGGGACTATTGCTTGTCACTCCTGATGGCCTTTATTTGCCATCATCATTTCACCTCGATTTCCCTGTACCAATAACATTGCAAAGTATGAAGATTGTGCTTTGGGATTAGAAATGGTCCTGACCATTGGGGTTAAAAGGATCAAGGTGTATGGAGACTCATCCATTGTCATTTGTCAGACATAAAGAAAGTGGAAGACTGGAGATGAAAAGCTGAAACCATATCAAGAACATCTAGAAGAGGTGATTGAACACTTTGAGAAGATCTCATTCGAATACTTCCAGAGAGACAACAACAGGTTTGCTGATGCCCTTGTAACCTTGGCTTCCATAGTAGAATGCAACCCTATGGCTAGGGTCTGACCATTCTTGGTAGAACAAAGAAGCAGACCTATTTATCAGAATTCAGTGAACTCTCTCACTATGGATGGTCGGTCTTAGTTTGCTCACATAGTGGATTTCATCAGGGAAAGGAAGTACCCAGTTGAAGCAACTGATAGAGAAAAGAAATTTCTGAGAAGATATGCCACCTAGTTTATTCTTCAAGAGGATTTATTATACAAAAGATCCTATGACAGAATACAGTTGTTGTGTGTGGATGAAAAGCAAGCTACAACCATCATGGAGGGAATTTACATGAATGTCAAGATATTATCCAAGAAGATCCTCAAGCTGGGATACTACTGGAACACAATGGAAGCAGATTGTGTGGACTTTGTCAAGAAATGCCACAAGTGTTAGATATTTACTAACATCATACATATCCTGCCAACAGAGTTGCATTCGCTTAGTTCACCTTGGTCATTCTCCACGTGGGGCATCGACATCATTGGAAAGGTCAACCCTAAAGCATCTAATGGTCATGAGTTCGTCTTGGTAGCCATTGATTATTTCACCAAGTGGGTGGAAGCTTAGTCCTATGCAATCCTCACATATGCTAAAGTAGCCAAATTCATCCAAGAAAATATCATTGCGCGATATGGAGTACCTCAAGAATTGATATCAGATCAGGGATCCCATTTCTGTGGTAAAATCGACAAAATCTGCACAAAGTTCGATATCAAAAGAGATCACTCTACCACTTACAGGCCACAGACCAATGTGGCAGTGGAAGCAGCCAATAAGAACATCAAAGTCATCTTACAGAAAATGGCGAAAACACACAGGGATTGGGCTGATAAGTTATCCCTTGCCTTATGGGCATACCGAACTTCTATAGGATCCTCGACAGGGGCAACCCCTTTTTGCTTGGTATATGGGGTTGAGGGGGTTCTATCCTTTTAAATCTTGGCACCATCCCTAAGGGTGCTCCTTGATAGTCAGCTACTTGAAGGAGAGTGGGTAATGGCTAGATATGATGAGATCAACTTTCTCGACGAAAGGCATATGAAGGCCGTGGATAATCTAAAGAAATATCAATTGAGAATGGCCTAGGCCTTCAACAAGAATGTGAAGCACCATCACATAGAAGAGGGCGAACTTGTTCTTTGAGAACAATTCAGGCCCAACTGGGACGGCCCGTTCACTATCAAAGAGATTTTACTAGGCAAAGCTATGAAACTCATAGACCACAATGACGAAGAAGTGTCGGGTCTAAAAAGGTGAAGAGCTTGAACTACATCAGACCTGATTCCTTTCGAGGGATATGTAGGCAACTTGACATGTGCAAGTGCGATCTCAACCATCTTAAGGCAATAAATTGGTTCATCAATTAATAATCAGAATATCTTATAAGATCATTATAGTTTGTGTCCCCCAAGAATCGCCATTTGGCATGAAAGTCCATTAGGTATCTATCATCCACCCATTGGTCCATCACTTCTTCTCCAGGATTGTCTGCCCCAAGAATCGCCATTTGGAATGAAAGGCCATTAGGTATCTGTCATCCACCCATTGGTCTGTCACTTCTCATCCAGGATTCTATCCCCCCAAAAGTTGCCACCCAGCACCAGTTTATCAAGGTTAGTTTATTCTCCACCCTTGGTCAATCAAAAATAAATAAATAGATTGATGCAACAATGGTAAAGCCTTGGCTGAGTCATTAGCTAATAATAACGCTTTGATAAATCATTATATCTCTTTTGTTTGTGATGGTTTCAAGAAAAGTCATGAGCTCATTGGATGAGATGTTGAGGAAATGGACATTGGACATGAACATGAGGGCACTAGGATTGCTGGAATCCATGAATATGTCATTCCTTGATCGGATTGAATGTGTGAAATTACATCATCAGTTACTCTGGCAGGTGCCTCAACATTGGGATGCTAACTTACATGTATTTCGATTTGGATTAGTGGAAATCTGTCCAACTCTCGAAGAATTCTAGGTTTGTATGTTATCTCCACCCAAAGGTCGTTTGTTCCAACCATCTTTGAAGAAAGATTATTCAAAAGAAATTCAGGACTTCTTTGGATGGAAAGAAGAGGAAGTGAAGAAATTTATCAGGTATGGAAAGATCGACATTCTGAAGATGGCCCAAATCTTAATCCAATATCTACCAATGGGAGGAATCCATCTACAAAGATCATAGGATGCTTATTTACTCTGCATGATAGCTCATTATGTACTTTACACTCCCGGATGAGGTGCGCCATCCGTTCTGATTGAGGTAGTAAAACAGTTGAAGAAAGGAGGTGATACCATCCCTATGGTTCTTCTAGAAACACTCAAGGGATTTGATGATATGAGCTATGGCCACAAATTTAGACTAGATCATTATCGGGGGAGTCTTGTTATTTTTCAGATCTGGCTCCTCAAAAAATTGAAGTTAACCAAGCCATCAAAAGGAGGCCCACTCGGAGCCCTTTGCTACTAGGATAAGAGGGAAGTTTCAAAATTCAACCTCATCACTGATTGGGAGAAGTACCTATAGGAAAGGACTGTGCAAGATATCGTATGGAGGTGCCCAGGGAAGCCACAAGAAGATTTTCTGATACTACGTCAGGTTGATGGGATTGACTCACATGTCTTTTTATTTACCTACGTACATCAGTCAGCAATATGGTCTCAAGGTGACAGACCTAGAGGAGTTCGTGAACTTTCACCCACCTCAAGAGTTGTCTCCCCACCTTATTACTCACCTATCCTATCTATGGTAGGAAGGTTATTCCCCTTTTCATGTAATTCACTTGGTAATAGAATGAGGAAGTATTTGGATTCTCGTGTAATCCCGATTATTCTAATTATGACTTGACTTATGGAATTGATTATGCTTGAACATTGCAAACCAAAAAAAAAAAAAAAGATTTTCTTTGCACCAAAGGTAATTTTTCATTCGTAAGATGCTAAAATAAAATGATGAACAAACAAGGGGAGGGAAAAACAAAAAGGAAAATATATGTGTTTGTGTTTGTAGGAAATACAGGAATGAATTCTTGTGGGTCAGAAGTCATCGTCTGAACCATTCTCTGAATCATCCGCATGGAGCACCGGGGAACCCGCAGATGCAAGTCCAGCCTGCTCCAGCCTCTGGGTCATGTTTTGAATCAGTCCGTCTTGCCACACAATCTCCCAATCTTTGGTAACTATCACCTCACACAGGCCATAATGCATCCTCCTAATCTCAGAATAGACCTCCGGGGACACTTGAGAAAGAGCATATCAGCCAAAGGAAGTCAAGATTTAATTAAAGGATGATTAGATACTCACATAGTCATAATCAATGGGCAGCCCAAGGGAAGCATCTACATCTATGTTCCACTCTAGAAGATGAGGGAGACTGGGGTTGGCTGTGCTAGGATAATTCCAAGCAGGGAAGCCATGGAAGGGGATACTAGCAACTCTAAGAAACCCACCTGCACTGGTAAAGGGCCCTGCTTGTGAAGGATCAGTAGCGTTGGCATGCGACCGAATAGCAGAGGGATCTATACATCGCACTCTCCCCTGAAAGAACATCAGTCAAGACCAAAACAAGAAAGATTTTGAAGTAAATACTCAAGAAAAAGCAACATATCACTAGACCAGCAGGACCAAGAAGGGTGCATACTATCTGCTCCTCCAGGAAGGCTCTGTAGTCCCTATCATGGTCAAGAAACGAGTCATCCAATACTCCACCAGCCAAACGCTTAATCTCGTCTGCTGGGATGATCTCTGGACAGTACATAGTGGGTGGAGGAAGACCAGGAGAGGGGCGTGGCTCAATGTCCAACCACTGGGACACTACTCTCTCTCCCAAATACTAGGCACGACCCTAGATACCCTGAAAGAGGACTCGGTGCTCGAATAAATGCCTAACCAATTCGACTCCTTCAGTATTAGGAAATATGAGGTGATGGAATGGTCTCCAAGTAACCTGCAAATCCAAGGAAAAGCAATTACAACACAAGATAAAAGGAGTTTCAATGTCAAACATGGCATGCCTTAGTGAGACCGTTCAAAAGAGAACAAGCGGTGGTCCCCGGAGGGCGACGTCAAGCCCTAATCACCTGATTATCACCCTAACTTGTGGCTACAGGGAAGAAGAATGCCTCAGGGTCCCTCAGTGTGGGAGCCATGGTCCCCAAGTGCTCAAAGCACCAAGGCTATTTCAAAAGATTAAAGTGTGAAAGTGCAATCCAAATGAATGAAAGGAAATGGGTACAAGGAGGAGAGTTACCTGGAGTATGAAGCCTACTCTCTTGAGACTTTGATCTCCATATGGCAACAAGTCTAGGGTCCACAAGAAATATGCATAGGCTGCCCCACCCCAGTCCCAAGAGTCCACCACACAAAGATCTCAGAGGAAGAACAATAGGCGGATGTCTACTCCCCCTCGAAGGTCACTGAAAAGGTATTGAACCATAATGAATGACAAAAGAGAACAGACCACATGTTACACTTTCCCGCATGTATACCACATAATCCCACTAAAAACCTAGAAAAATCCCCCACCTACCCGAAACACCCTAAAGATCATCCCCAACATACCTAGATAACCCAAAAACATTCCTTACTTGAAACCCTAGAAAACCTGTGCAGGAGAGTAGGGGGTCTAATTTTAACATTTTATATACGAAGGAATCTGATCAAGATGACTATACGGATGGATAGTACCCAAGAATACAATTTCGATGATATATGGCATGCTAAAATTGGACCAATAGATCTCCCATATTTGTCACCAAAAAAACTCATAATCGTGCATGCGCTGGCTAGCAGGCCAGCTTGCATGTGTGCTTGCTGCCCATGGCTATTGCCCATGCCAGTTGCCCTTGGCCACAGCACATGGGCTATAGCGCATGTTGCCCACCCAAGCCAAGCCTACACCAACCATGCACCACGCCCAACAGATAGACCCGTGCCCCTACACATAGACCTGTGCCCCTACCTATAAGCTGTGCCCCCATGGGCACAGGCCTGCGCCCATACCTTGCTGCTTGTGTGCTGGCCAGCAGGCCACCCCACACACGTGCGTGTGCTGGCTGCTACCCATACATGCCTATGCCTGATGCCCGTGCCCATGCCCATGCCCCATTTCCAGCTACTGCCCATGCATGCCTGTCCTTTCCACCCATGACATCGCCCGCATTACCTACCCTCCTCTATTGACCATGCCTTGTGCACTTTGGCCCAGTCTCGTGCACTGCCATCCATGGCTGGGATTGATATTCTCCTGACCCAGTGGGTGAAGAAATTCCCTCTTCACCCACTTAAGACCAAAAAACCCCTTTTTACTAAGGATTCTCTCTCCCAAAAAACTCCTCTTTTACCCATTGGACAAAAGCCCTCCCACCCATTTTGGTCCGAGGACCCCTTTTACCCAGTGTATAAAAGCCCACTCCCCCCACTTTAGGCAAGAACCCCTTTTGCCAGTCGAACAAAGGGGTTCCCTCTTTCCTATTGGCCAGAAAAATCTATAAATACCTCCCTTTGGACTTTACACACGAAAATCCCACCTCACTCCCTTGTAGTGAAACTCTCCTCCACTCCCCCTCTTGATTTTCTTCTGGTCTTCAGAGTGATCTTCATCAAGATCTGAAATCTTGTTCAGATCTTCGAATTGTTCTTCAGGACTTTGAAGATCTTTAATCCAAGTTCTTAGTCCAATAAAGTTTTTTGCCAAAAGTAGTATGTTCTTCAACCCCCCTCCTTTGAGTGTTCTTGAGTTTTACTCAAATTAGAAACCCCCCTTTGAGGTTCTTCGGGTCTACAGAGAGGTCTTTGTCAAGATCCAAAACTTTGTTTGTATCTTCAAAGTGTTCTTCGGGCCTTTGGGGATCTTCAGTCCATTTTTAGGTCAATCCATTTTTTTCTAAAAATAGTAGTTCCTAGCGGAAGCCCTATCCAAGTGCCCCTAGAATCATTTTAGAAATAGCCATTCCCAGCGGAAGCTCTGTCGAAGTGCCACCTTAGCCTAGCCCTCCCCTAGCCTATCCCCAGCAGAAGCTTTGTCAGAGTGCCACCCCATCCTAAGCCCAGAAATAACCTTCCCAAGCTGAAGCTCTGTCAGAATCCTAAGCCCAGAAATAACCTTCCCTAGCTGAAGCTCAGTCTGAATCCAAATCTAAAAGTAGTTGTTCCTAGCTGGAACCCTGTCTGCATAACATCATAATCAACTTCAAGAAAGGAAGTTGGAGGTCAAGACCATCTTCCCTTGAGCTAGGAGAACATGAAAGATAGTCCGAACTGGTATTAATCATGGGCCCACCCCTCTTGGCCCGAAATAGGGGTCAAATTCAAGTATAATCTCTCTTCTCATTTAAGCATAATCTAGATATCTAATAGACCTTGTTTTAATGTACATAGTAGTTTAAATTCAGTCAATGTATATATATGCAATAACTTAGCCATGCATGTAGAATAGTAATAATCATGGAAAATATTCATTCTTAAGCATCTAGTGGGAAGACCGATTGAACCAGGCAGATTGGGTGCCTAACACCTTCCCAACTCCATAACCTAACACTTACCCTAAATCTCTAGACCATACCAACTTTCGGGCCCTTTTCTCTGAAATTGGGTCCACCCCTAGGTCGTAGGCCCATAATCCTAGGTGGTAACTTCAAACCCTTTTGTATGAAGCTGATTCCCATATTGGACCATCATCAAATTCCCATCTCGAATGACTATACTCATACAAAATAGGCCTCCACCTATCTCCGAGCGACGATACAGTGGCACGGGGCCCACAAATAAAGCACACACGACACACCCCTCTTTTAAAAGAAAAAGAGAGGAGAGAAGACAAAATCGATGCCAACCCCCTTTTCACAAAGCGGGCGGAGGCATCTTCGACTGCTACCCTCATAGTCATCCATAGACTTCCACATAGTATCATGCAATATGGCTGTAGTTGCTCTCTGATATGTTGCCCCAGCATTCTTTAGCCTAAAAGGCATCACCTTGTAACAATATGTTCCCCATGGAATGGTGAAGGCTATCTTCTCATGATCCTCTGGATGCATGCTCATTTGGTTGTATCATCCATAAAGGATAACAAGGCATGCCCCGCCATGTTGTCCAACAATACATCAATGTGAGGTAATGGGAAGTCATCTTTAGGGCTTACCTTGTTAAGATCTCGGAAGTCTACACACATCCATACCTTGCTATCTTTCTTTGGTACTGGTACTATGTTGACCAACCATTGGGGATACTTCACTACTTGTAGAAACCCCGCATTCCATTGCTTCACAACTTCTTCTCTGATCTTCTCACTCCATTTTCGTTGCATTCTTCTGAGCTTCTGTTTGATTGGTTTTGCCCCTGGGTAGGTTGGCAAGTGGTGTTGCACAATGTTGGGGTCTATACCAGGCATATCCTCATATGACTAAGCAAAGACTTTGGCAAATTCCTTTAGAAGACTAATCATCTGTTCTGCTTCTTCATCATCTAGGGTGGTACAAATTTTTACCTCTCAAAGGCATTGGTGGGTTCCTAGGTTGTTGGGCTTTCTTTGGTTTGCATTGTTTTATTAACTCTTGATATTTATTAAGATCATCATCAGAAAAAGGAGGCAAGTCATACTCAGAGTCGGAAATTTCATTCATGAAAAAAGGAGTGACAAACTCGACATACACTGACTTTGGGCTCGCCTCAATAGGAGAGGATGACACAAAATCATAAACAAAAGACTTAACAACTAACTTGACTATAGATTCGATGGCTGGTTCAATGATTTCATTAGTGGTATTCAGATTAATTGATTCAATAGTATGAGTAAACTTGAAATTCTCCCCAATGCTAGTCCAATTCAGGAGCGGTTTGATGGCTCGATGGATGAGGAGATGTTACAACGGGCCTCTTTCTTCTTCCAGGAAGGTTGCTACTATTTCTTTAGTAGTGCAATGGTTCTTCAAGATAGGTGTGTACTCATCTCCCTACATGTGAATCGTGAGCGTTGACTGAATTGCATCGGTAGGGTCAATCATCGGGTCATTTTCATAGATGGCAAACATTGAATATCCCCCCGGATCTCTTGGAGAATAATATCCGGACTCATCGTCATCATCATTGTGCCAAGGCACCTGGTAGTCATCCTAGTCCTGGTACTCATCATCAACTTGAGAACTAGAGTCATCTTCATCCTTGTCATCTTCACTCTCATCCTTGTCATCATCCTCTGTGTCACTCCCTATGTGGATTAGGGAGGTATGCTCTTTGATTTGTTCTCCTACTGACAATGCTATCACTGCTCTAAGGAGGTCATCCATGATTTCTTCAATCATCTCTGGATTATCCTTTGAAGATATAGTGGCTGAATTAGAGAAGTGGGATCACTTTCCTGACCTTCTCCTAAAGTATTCACTAAGCTTGCTGATGAGGTCATCTTTGGGGAGTCTGGTAATATAATCATATCCTTCCAATTATACCCATCCGTCCATCCTTCCATTGGGTTCTATACCGAACCTTGATAATGGGATTGGTATGAGTGTGATGAGGGATATAAGGTAGAGTGGTATGAAGGTGATGTGATGTGAGAGGTAGGATATGAAGATTGGGGGTGATAAGATGAGGAAATTCATTCTCCTTGATGGTGGGGTGACGGTTGATGATATGGTGGGGGTTGGTAAAATGGTGAAGGTTGGAGGTATTTGACCATACCATGATCTGGGAGTGGGTTGGTGGTAACATTAGGAGATTGTTTGACCTTGACTTCAATCATCCCATTATCCACCAGATCTTGAACTGCATGTTGTAATCTTAGGCACCTTTCTGTGGCCTGCCTCTTCTAGGTATGATAAGCACAATTCTCATGGTCTCGATACCTAGTCAGGAGAGGAGTGGGAATTACTCTTGGAGCCACTATTCCCAACAACCCTTGCTTCTTCAGTTTCTCATATACTACTATGATTGGCATCCCCAAGTCTAAAAATTCTCTTCTTTGAAGAGGGTGCTTCTGAGCCGGAGCATCCGCTTGTATCATAAATGGTTGTACTGGAGAGATCTCCACTTGCTCGAATTCTGAAGGTCGCTCTGCCATCCTAGTAGCCTTATCCCTGAATCTCATGAGGAAGGTGGTGAATCCTTCTCTTGGTTGCTGTCTTAAGGTTTCTAGCTCTTGACTCCTCACATCTACCTCAGTATTGTAAGAGTATTGTTCGGTGAAGGCTTTCACCAGTGTTGCCCAATTTTGTGTCTGTGTTGGCTCCAATTGTGTGAGCCATCTCAAAGTTATTCCTGACAATGTCAACATAAATGATTGACCCATCTAGTTGTCTGCTAGTTGCCATAACTTGGCAATGCTGAGGAAGACTTTCAAGTGAGCCTTAGGATCCCCTAATCCATCAAATCTATCAATTTACCACTTGAATTTCTCAGGGATTCTTGCTCCAGAGAAGAAACTCATTTCATCAAAGTCTGCCATCTAACTTTCTTAACTCTTTCCAACTCGGATTAGATCCTCCATCTTTTCCAACTGCTCTCGGAGCTTTCTTTCTCTCTCCACCTCAGGAGGTTCCATTCTGACATGTGCTACAAATTCTTTTTCTTCATCCTCAATCACCACCCTCGGAGGGGCGACTCGAGAGTAGACTCTCTTTGACCATTCTGATAGGGGGAAACTCCCCAACGCTCCGTAGGTCTATTCCACTCTTGTTCTCCTAGAGTTGGAGTGGGATCGACCCTAGGAGGGTTTCAAAGTAGGTGGAGTACGTGTGTTAACCCATTCTTGACCTCAATCATTTCTTCTTGTAATACCTCAACAGGACGTACCCATGCCTGACTAGAGTTTCACTATCTGATGGATCCATATCTTCCAAAGTGCACTCACTTGGTAGTAGATAATATCAGAAAGACAACGTAGGTGGCACTGGACTTAAACGAGTCAACCGGCTGTCTTGACATGTCCAAATGGACTACTGTGAATACTTGAGATGTGGAATTGTGCCTGAACCAAAAGATGATTTATTTTACAGTTTTGATATTCCCATCCCATGTTCAATTATTCATTCATTTTGATCAATCAATAGTCAAACAAAGTTAGTTCACCATATGATAGAAAGTGGATAGGGGAACGTGCCTCTATTCCACTTGATATCATTGGTGAGAATCTCATACAAATGGCTTGTCAAGAATATTCCCAGAGGACATTCCATGTAATAAAGCATACTTTCCTTGCTCTTTTTCCCACTAGGTGCCCTTCGTCCTAATTTTCTCTAGACTTCTTGGGACTTTACATGACTTTGACGGGATTGCCCCTGAGTCACATATTTGGACATTTTTGTTAAGGAGGAGGGACACCTTTTATCTGAAACCCACTTAGGAAAGAAATTTTTTATGATGAGAATATGATGTAGGAAAAATTCCGTTTTAAGACCGCAAACAAGTTCTACAGTTAGCTTGTGGTGCTCCTAGCTTCTCCATCTATTTTCTACATGATGCTGAGTATGCAGTGGATGCAATAGGACTGACAAGATCGATATATGCTAGTTATTGATCCTTTAATGCACCTCAAGGGTACTTGGCCAAGGGTGTAGCTCCCTACCCCATTCTATGTGACTTGACATGAGGGGATGGTAAGGACCACTATAGAGTTGGTGGAACCATGAGTGAATGTCTGTGAGGTGTAGTGTAGGGTAACCATCATTCGATCTCAAAATGCCATAAAGTGTGCGAACCTCACCGAGGGTGCTGGCACAATTACGAACATCCTCGCCATTTGATGACGCATTCGATCTCAGAATGTTATAAAGTGCATGGACCTCCCCGAGGGTGCTGGCACAATTATAACATCCTCGCTGTTTGATGATACCTTCCACTTTTGTATAGGAACTGGCTATCATTTGCTCTCAAAGTACTCTCCATATCATACACTGACCTCCTCGAGGGTGCGGCCATGATAGGGAGTCCCTCACCAAATGATTTCACTTTAAGCACTATGCATGATGTAGTTAGTGAATACAATTTACAAACATGGGGTTAGCCAAACATATTTTCAAACAGATGTGGTGGAAAATGTTCTTACATTTAAAGGTAGCATCTAGTTTAGGAAGCTTGACAAGTCCCCAGTGGAGTCACCATTGTGAGGGTAGCAGGCCTCGGATCCAGATCTCTCATCCCCTGTTCAAGGGAAGGTTTCTCTGTCAGATTCGGGCCTTCTCTCCTCTCTTGTGATATCCTTTGGGGTGGATAAGGAAAGTGTTGTGTGTGCTTTTACAGGCCCCACACCGTGGTATCACCGCTCAAAAATATGTGGAGGCCTATTTCATAGGTGTACCGGATTAGTCATAAAGACGGGGTTTGATGATAGTCCAATACGGGGGATTGGGATCATACAAAAGGGTGTGGAGTCGCCACCTATGATTGTGGGCTTAGGACCCTAGAGTGGGCCCGATTCTTAAGAAAAGGGCCCGAAAGTTGGTCTGGTCCAGAGATTTAGGGTAAGAGTTAGGTCATAGAATTGGGAAGGTGTTAGGCACCCAATCTACTTGGTTCAACCGGTCTTCCTACTAGATGCTTAAAAATGAACATTTTCCACAGTTATTCCTATTCTGCATGTATGGCTAAATTATCAAGCATATGTACATTAAATAAAAACAACTATTTATGTACACTAAAACAAGGTTGATTAGATACCTACATTATGCTTAAATGAGGAGAGATATTATACCTGAATTTGACCCCTATTTCGGGTCAAGAGGGGTGGGCCCCTGATTAATACTGACTTTTCTCATGGATTCTCCTGGCTCAGGGGAAGATGATCTTGAACTCCAACTTTCAATTTTGGAGATGATGTTGTGGTAATCTGCGGACAGAGGTCCAGCTTAGGATTGGTTACTTTTGAGCTACTTTCAAGTTTTGATGAGGTGACACTTCGGCAGAGCTTCCACTAGGGATGAACTACTTCTGGAAAGGTCGGGTTGGTATTTCAACAGAGCTTCTACTAGGGATGAGCTACTTCTAAAAAAATGGGTCAGGATTTTGGCAGAGCTTTCACTAGGGTTGGCTACTTTTGAGAAAAGATTCTAGTAGCACTTCGGCCGAGCTTCCACTAGGGATGAGCAATGAGAGGGCTAGGTTGAGGTGGCATTCCAGTAAAGCTTCAGTTGGGAATGGCTATTTTTGGAAAGATTCCAGGGGCACTCTGCCAGAGCTTCCGTTGGGAATGACTATTTTTGGTAAAAAATAGATTAACCTATAAATGGATTGAAGATCCCCAAAGCCTTGAAGAACACTTTGAAGATCTGAACAGAACTCCGGATCTTGACAAAGACCTCTTCGTAGACCAGAAAAACCTCAAGGGGGAGGGATTTCTACTTTTGGTAAAAAAACAAGAACACTCCAAGGAGGGAAGCTAAAAACATACTATTTTTGGAAAAACATGGATTGAACTAAAAACTTGGATTGAAGATCATCAAAAGTCCCAAAGAACACTTTGAAGATTCGAATAAGATTTTAGATCTTGACGAAAATCGCTTTGAAGACCCGAAGAAACTCAAAGGGGGAGGGGAGGAGAGAGAAGGCAGAGCTTCTCTACAAGAATGCTCTTAAGGAGGCTTTTTTGTGTTTTTTCAAGGAGAGGGGGAGTATTTATAGTTTTTTCCAACCAAAGAGGTGAGGGCACACATCTTTAACAAGAGGATAATAGAAGGGCCCTCTCCCTATCGCCTAGTGGTATATTTCGAAGTTTGAAGAGATTCCTTCTTCACCCAAAAAGGTGAGAAGATATTTTTTTGCAAACCAATGAGGTGAGGACACACATTCTTTACCAAGAGGATAATAGGAGGTAGCTCTCCCTATTATCCAATGGTATAATTCAAAGTGTGATGGGAAGTGAAGATATTTTTTTGCTTGTCAAAGTGAAGAAGATATTTTCTTGCAAACCAATGGAGTGAGGACACACATTCTTTACCCAGAGGATAATAGGAGGTAGCTCTCCCTATTGTCCAATGGTATAATTCAAAGTGTGATGGGAAGTGAAGATATTTTATTGTTTTTGAAAGTGAAGTTGATATTTTCTTACAAACAGATTCTTTTCACAAAAACTGGGATTTTAGCAGAAAACCAGGCTGTCGCGGGAATTTTTGGAAAAAATACGAAAGTGTCAAAATATCTTTGGAAGTGCCGGGAATGACTTTCGAGAATGTCGGGAAATATATTTTTTGAAAGCTGGGATTTTACCAGAAAATCAGATTGTTAGGAATATTTTCTAGGAAAATATGAAAATGTCAAAATATCTACAAAAATGACGGAAAAAGTCTATGCAAGTGCTAGAAAGGATCTTTCTCCAAAAATGGGATTTTAACAGAAAACTCGACTGTCGATGGGATTTTCTAAGAAAACACGGGAGTGTCGAGAAAATATATTTTTATCCAAAAATCCATTTTTGGGAAAAAACCAGGGGAAAAATCTATAGGGGAAAAATCCAGGCACTGGACAGGTCTGTCCAGGGCTGGACAACCCAAAAAATGGCTCCAAGGAACTAGGCAGCCCTCTGCAGCTTTGCACAGGGCCACAGGGCACTACACAGAGCCGATTATCGAGTACATCCTGAAATACTCGATTCATTAAGTCCATGAATGCTGCCGGTGCATTGGTCAACAACAAAGATAACACCCTTGCACAAAGGCTGAGAGGAGCACACTCAACACTTGAGAATGGTGTTACAGAGGCTGAGAGAACAATAGTTGTTTGCCAAATATAGCAAATGTGAATTCTAGCTTGAGCAAGTTGGATTCCTGGGGCACGTAGTGTCTAAGGCCAGAGTCGAAGTGGATCCTGATAAGGTGAAAGCAGTAGTAGAATGGGAAAGCCCTAAGAATGTCACTGAAATTAGAAGCTTCTTGGGTTTGGCTGGATATTACCGGTGCTTCATTGAAAATTTTGCTTGAATCTCAGTGCCAATGACTAAATTGACCAAAAAGGGTGTGAAATTCGACTGGGTAGAGGAATGTGAGAAGAGTTTCCAGGAATTGAAGAAGAGGTTGGTGTCGGCCCCTGTGTTGACCATCCCTGAAGGCACAGGTGGAATGACAGTCTACACTGATGCTTCCAAAGTTGGTTTGGGTTGTGTTCTCATGCAACGCGGTAAGGTAATAGCATATGCATCCCAACAACTAAAGGAGTACGGGAAGAACTACCCCACTCATGACTTGAAACTAGCCACAGTCATTTTTTCCCTTAAGATTTGGCGACATTATTTGTATGGGGAGAAGTGTGAGATATACAGTGATCACAAAAGCCTTAAGTACTTTTTCACCCAGAAGGATTTGAACATGAGGCAGAGGAGATGGCTAGAGCTCATAAAGGATTATGACTATGACATTCAATATCATCCCGGCAAAGCTAATGTAGTAGTAGATGTGTTGAGTCGGAAGGCACAGACTGTGTCACTTTCATGCTTAGCAGTCAACCCACCACTTGTGCAGGAGGCGACGCTAATGGATGAAGCTCTCTTATATGAAGGAGCAACCTTAGAATTGGAACGTCAACCAGAAAACCTTAAATGGTTGACTGTATCCTTGACAGCTCTACAGGTACATCCGGCTATTAGGCAAGAGGTAATAATGAAACAACCTTTGGATCCTGAATTGCAGCGGATCAGAGTTAAGGTTCAAGATCAAACAATGAACGACCTAGATTTTGTTTTAGCCGGTGATGGGGCATTGATGTTTCGAGGCAGATTGTGTGTACCTGATGATTTGGATATAAAAGACAAGATAGTGCGAGAGGCACATAGCTCTGAGTACTCACTCCACCTGGGAAGTATAAAGATATACAAAGACCTCAAACAAAATTACTGGTGGCTAAGCATGAAAGTCACAATAACTTTGTATGTGGCGACTTGTCTCACATGCCAAAAAGTAAAAGCTGCGAGGCATCGACCTTATGGTACTCTTTAGCCACTCCCAGTACCAGAATGAAAGTGGGAAAGGATTACAATGGACTTCATCACCGGACTACTATGTACACCTAAGGGGATGGACACGATATGGGTGATCGTTGATCGGCTTACTAAGACTGCTCATTTCATTCCCATCAAGACCAAGTTTTCTATGGCCAAACTAGCACAACTTTACATGGATGACATAGTGCGCTTGCATGGAGTGCCAGTGAGCATTGTATCAGATAGGGACCCAAGGTTCACTTTCAGATTTTGGAAAAGCTTTCAGCATGCCTTGGGATCACTGTAGAATTTGAGTACTGCTTTCCACACAGACTGATGGTCAGTCGGAGTGAACCATACAGATATTAGAAGACTTGCTCAGGGTATGTACAATAGAAATGTGTGGTAGTTGGGAAGAATATATACCCCTTATGGAGTTTGCCTATAACAACAGTTACCAAGCTACAATCGGGATGGCTCTATATGAGGCATTATATGGTAGGAAGTGCAGAACTCCTTTGTATTGAGATGAGGTAGGCGAATGCCGAATGTTAGGACCTAAAATGATACAGATGACTTGCGACAAGGTCGATGTTATTCGAGAACAGATTAAAGCAGCTCAGTCTCGTCAAAAGAGCTATGCAGACACCCGCAGAAAAGACATTGAATTTCAGCCAGGAGAAAAGGTATTTCTCAAGATCTCTCCTACTAAAGGGTTGCAAAGGTTTCACAGAAAGGGGAAGTTGAGCCCAAGATACATTGGACCATTTGAGATCTTAGCCCAGGTTGGCTCAGTAGCCTACAAGCTTGCTCTGCCACCTTCGCTCGGAGATGTTCATAACGTATTTCATATATCCATGCTGAAGCGATACGTTCATGATCCCTCTCATGTATTGCCCGTGGAACCAAAATACCTAGAAGCTGACATGACCTATACAGAGCAGCCGGCTGAAATTTTGGACTGAAAGGTGAAGACCCTTCGCAACCGCTCCATTTCCTATGTAAAGGTGCGATGGGCTAATCATTCATTTGAAGAAGCATCTTGGGAGAAAGAGGATGAAATCCAAGCCAAGTACCCTCATCTCTTTGAACAACCAGGTACGCCAACTTCGAGGACGAAATTTTCAGAAAGGGGAGGGTAAATGTAATACCCTACTTCTTAAACCCGGTATGATTACGCGGTTGACCCGGTTTAACCATGCAGGACCTGAACCAGAGAGAGTTAGAGCGGGTTCCTTATGGACTATGATGGCAAGGGTGACCTTAAACACCGGCTGGCCCGACAAGTCCGAGCCAGTGCCAGAAGAGACGGGTGTACCCAAGCCATGTACATGCACCTATCATAAGGCCATGTATGGATAAAGCAGGTATGTAGTCGTATATTAAGGTGCATACGTATATTACATCGTATGCCAAGAGTGAGATTCGTGCCGAGGGCCGAATTCTGTTAAAATCCCAACTTTTGGCCCTCAGGTGGGCGGACAGGTGGGCGCATCCACCCACCTGAGTGACCCACCCATGTGAAATACTTAGTTATTTAAGAAGTATATATAGCATTCATGATTTTCTTTTCTTTTCTCATTTATGACACTCATACGTTGGTGAGAAGAGTAAAGAGGAGAGAGAAAAGAAAGGAAAGAAGAAGAGAAGAGAAGGAAGAGGAAGAAGGGATGGATTTCAGCGACGCCAAGGCTTGATCTTCCCATTCCGACGCCGAAAGAGTAATCTCCAACACTAGATCTACGTTTAGAGGTGAGCAAAGGTTGGGTTCCTTAAACTTTCACCATACCCAAGTAAAACCCTTGATTTGGGTAAGGTTTCTTGAGATCTTGTAAATCCCCCTTGAAATGATGAGTCTAAGGTGTAATGGATGATTTATGTGTTGATCTTGAAAGATTTGAAGAAGTATTTACAAGGTTGGAGAAGCATTGTGGATTTGAAGTGATTTTGGGGTTTTGAAGGTGTTCTTGAGCAAAGAAGGTAAGATGGCTTTCCATTCCTTAAATCTAACATAGATCTAGGTTAGAACCATCCTATAAGACCTTGAATGTGTGACGAATGGGTTTGGAAAAGCCCCATTTGAATCCCCAAAGGTTGGGGGAAGTTGGGAAGAAATAGCAGGTTTCCTGCCAAGACCGGTGGGCCATTTGGCCTGCCTGTGGGCACCCTCCTGAGAGGGCAGGCCCTTCGGGCCCAACCGGCGGGCCAAATCGACGGGCCGACCGACGGGCCACCCTGCCCGTCGGTCTTAGTAGGCCCTCTGGCCCAACCGGTGGGCCAGATCGGTGGGCCAGCCGACGGGCCAACCTACCCGCCGGTCCAGATGGCCCACCGGTCTTAGCAGGCCCTCTGGCCCAACCGGTGGGCCAGACAGGCGGGTTGTCCGACCCACCCGAGAGGCTCCAAATGTGATTCTTACGTCTGATTGGACCCAAATCGGACGTGTGACCTTCTTTTAGGATTCTAAACATGATCTTATCATTGGATCGTGTTAATCTTGATTCCAAAGTGGTGAAGTACTAACCCCGCTTACTCATGATAGGTTCACCAAATCTCACGCTTCTCACACCAGATCTCACCCGTACCGAGCGTGAGTCCTTGTACACTACAGGTAAGTGGGGAGAGGACGTTTGGCCTTGTTTCAAGGCATTGTTTGGCATTCATTTAATTGTATCTAGACTAGCCATGTCATCATGAAAATGCTATGTAGATTAGTCATCCTCACATTGTTTTGCCATGGGTGCTGTGTTTATTTTCTAAATGCCAAGTGATGATATTCTTATGTGATGAATGTTGACATCATTGTCCATGATGAATTAATAGACTAGATGTCGTGGTCGGCTTGAAAATGAGTGCATTGGTGGCCCGTGGTATGGGATGCGGTGGCACTATACAATCGTACTAATGTCATATAGGAGCGTGCAGTTTAGGATTATCATCTACCCGTGCTACGACCCTTCCCAGCAGGGGTTAAGGTGTTGGGTTACCATTTGGGGGGAAGCAGTGGTCGCGGTTGTCAGGTCACTGTGGTGGTTAGACATTACGCCCGACTGGTTATTAGGACAGTCGGCAACCCTGGTGGTATATTCAAGAGGGCCAATCGTACTGCTTTTAAATTGCTGGAGTCAACACCTTTAATTTCTGTCATTTATTTTATGTTGAGAGCCAGTGGTCGGCATGCTTTTATTTTTCTGAGTACTCACGGTGGGCCTTCTCCGATAGCCCTATGGGCGTATCACGGGATGGAGTTCGTGGCTCGTACCCAGAGTATACGCGCACTGTGGTTGTAGTAGCACTAAACCAAAGACTTAGTAATGTTGCTTAGGTGGATGTGATTTAAAATGTATTGCATAGCATATAGAGCATATGGTTGTGATCTGTTGGGTGGACTGTTGTGTGGTCCATCTTTCCATTTACTTAGCTAGTGAGCTCATCCCACGTGTACACCTCTTTTAGATGATTTTGCAGGTCATCAACCAGATGAGCATGGGGCGGGTCCCATGGTTGAGTTCCCTGAAGAGGACTGGTGAGCCCCTGAGGAGTTAGAGCATGATACTGATTGCTCGTGCATGAGTTGTGCTGCAGGACCGCAGTTCTGAGGCCGAACTGAGCTCCACTTGTGATGCTGAGCCGAGCTCTACCTTGTGAAGCCAAGCTGGGCTCAACCTTGATACCGAGCTGAGCTCTAGGCTTTGATTTCTAGCCGAGCTGTATACTCTGATTTTTGATGATTTCTTTTATGTACTTGATATGTGAATTGTACTCTTATTGTGTAAATATCATGCCTTCGGGCCCACATGTATTTAATTATTGTATCACAATTCGGGTATCAAGTATTATGGGAATATTCACAGGTAAACCAAGTCTTCCGCTGAACTGATAAGCTCTTTCTTAGTTGTGTGTATGCTGTGGTGGAATACTGTATCAGATGATCCTGGCAGGTTTGGGTTAACCGGTGTTAGCTCGGTCACTGGCCCGGTTCTGTGTGAACGGGGTGTGACACATTATGTGTACCTTTAAAATTTGGCGGTAAACCTATCCAGTAAGCTACCAGTCCGATCCTCTCTAGTACATCATACGGTCCCATAAACCTTAGACTAAGCTTCCCCTTCTTGCCGAACCGCATCACCCCTTTAAATGAAGAGATCCACAAGAAGACCTTGTCATAACACCAAACTCCAGATGCTTCCTCCTAACATCTGCATAGCTTTTACTGGACTGAGCTGCCTTGATCCTTTCTCTGATCACATTCACCTTCTCACTACTAGCCTGTATCAAGTCCGGACCCAAAATATACCACTCACCAACCTCAGCCCAATAGAGTGGAGTCTGGCACTTCCTGCCATACTGTGCCTTGAATGGGGACATCCCGATGGTGGCCTGATAACTGTTGTTGTAGGAGAACTCAACAAGGGAAATGTGGTCATCCCAACTATAACTCATATCCAAGGCACATGCTCAGAGTAGGTCCTCCAATGTCTGAATAGTCCTCTCCGACTGACCATCGGTCTGAGGGTGAAAAGCAGTGTTGAAAGCCAACTGTGTGCCCATGGCCTTCTGCACACAGGTTCAAAACTTGGAAGTGAACCTAGGATCTTGATCAGAGATGATACTAACTAGTACACCATGCAACCTGATGATGTTATAAACATACAGCTTGGCCAAATTGTCCATAGAAAATGTGATCTTGATTGGAATAAAGTGAGCTACGTTAGTCAAGCGGTTCATAACTACCCAAATGGCATCCATACCCTTCTATGTAAGGGGTAGGCCTATGACGAAGTCCATGGTAATATTCTCCTATTTCCACTCCAGAATAGGCAGGGATTGCAATAACCCATGAGGCCTCTTTTTCTCAGCCTTGACTTGTTAGCATATGAGGCATCTAGACATATGCGTGGCTGCATCATTCTTCATTCCTCTCCACCAGTAGGAGCCTTTGAGGTCCTTGTACATTTTGGCGCTGCCGAGGTGAATGGTGTATAAAGATCTATGTGCCTCTCTCAAAACTGTCTCTCAAATTACCATCACTGGGCACACACAACCTCCCTTTGAACTTGAGAATCCCACTTTCAGTCACCAAGAAATCTGGGTCCTTTTGGGTTCCTTCCTGGCATTCTACTATTAGCTTCTATAACTCTACATCAGTAACCTGAGCTACAGTGATCCTATCCACCAGACTAGGTTGTACCACTAATGTCGATAGTGACAAGGTGACCCCCTCTACTGATAGTTCCAAGTCTAGATTCCTGCCCTCCTTTAGGAGATACCCACTGGTGGTCAGTGATGCAAGAGTCAGTGACTAGGATTTCTGACTAAGTGCATCAGCTACCACATTGGCCTTTCCTGGGTGATAGTGGATAGTACAATCATAATCCTTCATCAGTTCTAACCAATGCCTCTGCCTCATGTTGAGCTCCTTTTGGGTGAAGAAGTACTTAAGGCTCTTATGGTTATTGAAGATCTCACTCTTCTCACCATACAGGTAGTATCTCCAGATTTTCAGTGCAAAAATCACAGCTACCAACTCCAAATCATGGGTGGGGTAGCTCTTCTCATAATCCTTCAATTGATGGGATGCATATGCAATGAATTTCCCATGTTGCATCAATACACAATCCAATCTTAGCTTGGAGGCATCACTATACACAACCATATCACCTATACCGGTCGGAATGGTCAAAACTAGAGTTGATACCAACCTTTGCCTTAGCTCTTTGAAGCTTCTCTCACAAGCATCAGACCACTCAAATTTTACACACTTCCATGTGAGTATCGGAGTAGCAATGCCGGAGAAGTTCTCGATAAACCTCCTATAGTATCCGGCCAATCCCAGAAAACTACGTATGTCTGCTACACTCTTGGGAGTCGCCCATTCTAGAACTGCCTTCACCTTGCCTGGGTCAACCTCTATACCCTTGGCCGAAACAATGTGGCCTAGGAATGCCACTTGTGATAGCCAAAACTCACACTTGCTAAATTTGGCATAGAGTTGCTTCTCCCTCAGCTATTGCAGCACTAACCTTAGGTGAACAGTATGTTCCTCTACACTTTTGGAGTAGACCAAACTATCATCAACGAATACAATCACAAACTTGTCTAAGACATCCTGGAATACCCAGTTCATCAAATCTATAAATGTAGCCAGTGCATTGGTCAACCCCGAATGACATCACCAAGAATTCATAATGTCCGCACCTTGATCTAAAAGCTGTCTTACTAACATCAGTATCATTGACCCTGAGCTAGTGGTAGCCCAATCTAAGGTCGATCTTGAAGAACACCTTGGCACCCTACAACTGATCAAATAAATCATCTATCCTTGGCAAAGGATACCGGTTCTTGATGGTTAGCTTATTAAGCTCTCGATAATCGATGCACAGTCTCATACTTTCGTCTTTCTTCTTGACAAATAATACCGGTGCTCCCCATGGAGACACACTAGGTCTAATGAATCCCTTCTTTAGAAGGTCCTAATGTTGCACCTATAATTCCTTCAATTCCATATGTGCCATGTGATAAAGGGCTTTTGACACTGGTGCCGAGCCAGGGAGTAGGTCTATAGCAAATTCTGTCTCTCGGCCCAATGGAAACCTGCCAAGTCATCTGGGAATACATCAGGAAATTTCCTCACCATATCTATCTCGGTCATTAGCCTAACCACTATCTCAGTATCCATCACAGATGCTAAGTGTCCTTGACATCCCTTATCCAGTAGCTTCTTCATCTGGAGTGCGGATATGATAACTCTCTTGGGCTTCTTGGGCTTATCCCCTTGGAACACAAACTCATCATCGTCACGAGGTCTAAAAATGATAGCCTTCTCTGCACATAACACACTAGCTCTATATGCGGACAACCATTCCATTCCTAAAATCATGTCAAAGTCGGTCATATCTAACTCGATCAAGTGAGCATTCAATTCATGATCACCTATGGTCACTAGGCAAGGCTCATAAACATAGTTCAAACCCCCTACATCTCCTGTAGGGGTGCTCACAGCCAAACATTGAGTCAGTCCCTTAGGTGGAAGTCTCATCTTCTTTACAAATACTGGCGACACGAACGAATGTGAGGCTCCTGAGTCGAATAACACATGTGCAAGCAATAATTATATCAATAACATACCTGTCACCACATCGGGGGCAGCGTCAGCATCTTCTGCAATCATAGAAACACTTTGCCTTGTGGTCTCTGGCCCTATAGGGGTTGTACCGGCCTAAGGGCCGAATATGTCTGTTGGGGCCTAGGTGGCATAGTGTAGGGTGCATCGCCTGGCCTTCGGTGGGGGCATGTCCTCGCCATGTGGCCCAGTTGATCACAATAAAAACATCTCAGGCCCGATCCTAAAGACTGAGATGCAGCACTAGATCGGGAGGACTGGGACATCTGACTAGCATCGGGCCTCTTAAACTACACTGGAGTTGGGTTGGTATAGGGCACTCAGAAAGGTTTGTTGCCTCCCCTAGAATCATTAGATCCCATTGGCCTCTTTCCCGTCCCTTACTGAGCTGTGTAGTTATCAGTATGCCGGTCTTCAATAGATTTGGCCACTTGGACCACCTCAGCATAGGTTTACAATTTCAACCCCATAATGGTTAACCCAATACCTAGCCTCAACTCTTTCTCAAACTTCTTTGCCTTGGCTCTATCACCTCTCAGATGCTTAGGAGAAAAATGGAATAGCTCCTCAAAGCACTGCTGATACTAGAGCACCGACTGGGGACCCTAAATCAACTGAGAGAACTCACTCTCTCTCCTATCCCGAAAGCTTTCTAGGAAATACTTCTCAAAGAAGGCCCCTTTGGAATCTGCCCAAGTAGGGTTCAGGTTACTAGCCCTCAAAATAGGCTCGGTGGCACTCAACCAATCATCTGCTTCATTTTATAACTGATAGCCCGCACAAAAAATTTTTTTCTCATCGATGCAGCCCATCATTCAAAAACCTTCTCCATTCCACCAATCCATCTTGATGGATAGAATGGGTCTTGCCCCACCTTAGAGAAACATGGGGGCCTAAGCCGTTGAAACTTCTCCATCATCTTTGTCAAGTCTATCCAGCACTTTACATGGGGTTGGGCCTAATCTGGCATCGGGTCTTGCACATGCCCATGCACTTGTGCCCCACTAGATGTTTGAAGGGTAGCCAATCCAGTGGGTATTGGAATGGGTGCCGATGGAGTAGGAGGTGTGGGCGGTGCATTGCAGGCTTCCATTGCCGCTTGGATTCTATTATCGATCCCGTCGATAAATTGATTTTGCCTTTCTTCCACTTCCCGCATCATGTTATTCATGATGGATGCTACATCCTAGGCTGTAAGTATAGGCAGGGCTAGTGGATTATTACGGGGTCTACCCCGATTCTATGTAGGGGAAGTAGGAGGTGACGGGGGTGATTGGAATCAGGATCGGGTATTCTGGCATGACATGATTCCTATGAAGGAATCCGATTAGTACATATGCATAAACAAGGTTGCATGTAATTGGAACACACACATACATAGTGGGTCCCACACATACACAATTGGAAAAATTAGGGTTAGGGCATGCATAAGTGGGGTCCACACATATTAAGATCCGATCGCGCACACATCCCAAAGAGGCACACCATCAAAGGAACCAAATTAAAACCTTAGATTTGGAAAAATAAAATGACTTATTTTCCAAAAGAGTCCACTAGAAACAGGGAGTCAAACCACCAGAAATATGGATTAACCCACCAGAAATATCAGTGGTATTTCAAGTGGGCAAAACAGAGGCCAAAAGCCCAATTTCCACTTCACCAAAAACAGACACCGGAAGCATGCCCAGTGTTTCTGGTGGGCTATTTCCGGTGGCACTAAATCGGCCATAAATAGGCTCGGGCCTTGGGTTATTCACACAAAACCCTATTTACTCTTGCGAGATAGGTGTGGAAACAGCCAAGGAGTCTTTTGATACCCATTCCTTACCTTCCTCGCACTATTTCACGATCGATCGGTGCCACATTCACTTCCAAGGTACATTTTCTCTCTCTGAAACCTAGATTTTGTGATTTTCTTCTCTGTGCATTTTGCATGCAGCCATTTAACTAGGTTTTGCATTCCAAATCCTTAGGAATCATCTTGTAACAATCTCTGGATGCCGTGTATCCCAACGTGCTCTTATATAAGAGGAGAAAGATGCCTTTGAGCAGTTCAACCCAATCTTGTTCCCTTTGTGGTTGAGTGAGACCGTTGGGAGTTCTTTGAGCACCGCAACATCGACTCAAGAGTCTATGTGAGGACCAACGACTTTTGTGCATTCTGTATTCATCAATGGTTTAAGAAGCTCGGGTGGTACCGTATCCTGAAACCCAACCGATACTATTACCCCACCCTGGTCAGGCTATTTTTCTCCAACATGGAATGCATCAACTAGGGTACCGAAGAGATGTGGATCACCTCCTATGTGAAGGGGGTGGAGATCTCCTTTGACATGGGGCAACTGGAAAATATTTTGATGATCAACAATGCAGGCGATCTAGTGTAATGCCCACCTCGGACTCCAACATATGAATTTCAAAGTCCCGATGCCTTCCAGGAGATCAATGACATGCTGACTAAAGAAGCCCAGGGATGGAACCATTCAGTCAACTACTTTGCCACTCCAAAGGTTGTCTACCTGGCGATTCAACTGAATGTCCTCCCCACCTATAGACATAATGAGGTGTCTACCCTACAAGCCTACGTGACATACTGCGTGTACATGAGGGCACAATACGTCTGCCTTACCTCCTAATGTGGACCATGGTAACTCGATTTGAAGGGTAGGATCACTGGGTAGGGAACCTATGCTACGGGAGGATATTGACAGGCATCTTCCATCACTTTGGGGTGGACTTGGAGGGTGAGGTATGCTTGGGTGAAGAGGTCACAAACTTCAACTAAAACTCATTGAGGAAGATGACCATAGATCTGAGGGAGGTGACACCTATCCCAGGAGAGGGTCAGTAGCCTATGGAGGTAGAGGGTAGTGGTGCCGTTGATGTTGGTAGTATGGGAGGAGAAGCTGCTGGGGCTGGTGGGGCTCCACCACCTGATCCCCAGGCTATGGTTTCGATGGCAGCATCTACATCCCAGAGTACTAGAGGTGCAAGGCCTTACGGTCTCAATGATGTTATGGCCCGTCTGAATACCACTATGTCATTGATGAGGAGCATGGACAGGACCTATTGTCTTATGGACAATAGAGTGGCATTCCCATACCTCCTCTAGGAACGCATGGTCTGAACCAGGCTCTAGGCCAAGAACAGAACCAGCAACAACAACAACAGGAAGAGTAGTGGCATGCCTGCCACTGTAGCTTTTAGGATTTCTGTTTTCATGTTTTTATTTGAGTTTGATGTTTTAGGTTTAGTTGAACTTTTTCATTATGTCATATACTTCAATTGTTTGATTTCCTAGTCTTAGGCTAGTTAGGATTTCCTGCTTTTCGTACTTTAAATTTTTCATAAAAAGTGTAAGTTGTGTATTCAAGTTCTTTAATATAATGAAACGGCTTTAACACCTATACTTGTCTCCTAATCGTGTAAATTCAAATATTGTTGTCTTGATATTTTTATTAAATCTTAATTTCCCCAAAATCATAATTTGGTCGATATTGTGAGTTAAGGCAGTCCCAACTTACCATTAGGAACACCGACGATGTGAGTAAGACATGTACCTGTCTTACAAACCTACCAGGATCTCTAATAGCAGTACCTTAACATTTTCACAATCTCACATCACAGACCAGATAAGTAGCAGAATCAGAGTATAGTAGCAGAATTTATAAATAAAATGGGAAAACATCCAATGGTAATATAATAGCAACAATCGAGTTATTCTATTACATTCATCCATGACATATACTATAATCTCAAGAAAATATACAATCCACAGCCATATCCAAAAATATCACAATATGATGTACAATCTCATGGCGCAGCGTAAGCACAGTGGTCACAAGCACAGTCTTGATCATGCTCCTCCACTTTTGGCATCCACCAGTCGCTCACACCGTACCCCGACCCAGAAGATACTGGATCACCCACCATCAGCACCACTGTACCTGCATCATCATGTCAAAAGGGGTGTATACATGGGGTGAGCTTTCCAACTTGTTCAGTGAGGGGTGGGGCAAGCACATCCAAGTAAGATAATAGCAGTAATAATTTATGATGCATGATTACAAAAATTAAACACATAGTCCATGATGCTCGTGATGCAGTTCATTTTTTTATTATCCACCTAACATACAAACTAAGTCTGGTAAATGCTACTACGGCGCATTAGGCTGTATCCCTCTTCTCAAAAATGACATCGACTATGCAGCGATGCAAACCCTAGCTATGATTAGAAGCCTACCGGTCCCTATATGCATCCATGGGTCACCCAGCAAATCCTTGATAACCCCCTCCTGACAGTCATAGCATCGATAATACATCGCCCACGCCGAACAGGTTCCCGCCTTTGATAACAATCACATCGTACCACCGGAGTGGCACTTCGGGAAGGCTCATCAAACATACCACAATGGGTTATCCAACACCTCAACCCCTGTTGGCAAGGGTGTGTAGTATAGGGAGTGATATCTAACCACATATATACTACATGCCTTCATGATGATACAGTTAGTATGGATTACATGATATTGGAGAGACCACGGCCACAAAGTGTAACCCATCTCAAAATACAGTCCCGGGTACATGATACCAGAGAGACCTTGGCCACAAAGTGAAATCCGAGATCGTTTACCTAATCTAGCATGCAATAACAATTGAGTATAGACTACGTAACACCGGCAAGACCTCGGCCATGAATCGTATTCATTTCAAAATGCAGTCTCGGGGTACACGATACTAGCGAGACCTTGGCCACAAAGTGTAACCCATGACTACAACTAACTCTAATGCACATAATCAATGCATGAATCCAACATACGTACAGAAATCATGGCACCGGTACCACCTCAGCCACACTAGATTCCGTCTCACACACACACACATCCAAACACACGATGATTATGGTACCGGCACGACCTTAACCACATTGGTTCCCGTCATACATTCCATACAATTCATATCATGATCGTAAAATGACAATTTCATATAATTCTAAGCATGTGAGCAATTTAATAAATAATAAACATTTAAAAAATAAACATAGTCCATCACTCACCTATTTTATTATCAGTCGTGTTCGGGTTCTAGTATGACCACCGATCAATCAATTCAATTTCTGCTTCAGGGCTCATGCACATCACTGTCCTGGACACAAGGGGATCGTACATCAGTATATGTCAAAAACATCAGAAGGGACCCACACAGGCCACCCCCAAAAGGTACAGACACTGTCTCCTATTAATAGTGATGTCACCGGAAACAACCACAGGAAACAGGGCATTTCCACAAGAAATATCAGACCTGTTTCCGATGGAGGTGATAGAGAGCACATAAGGCTCCAAGTCCACTAGAAATATACCACCAGAAACAGACCCAGTGGATCCAGTAGACTATTTCTGGTGGTGATATAGGTTATTCCAATAATTTGGGGCTTTCCAGGTCGGGCCCGATTGTCAGGATTTGTTCCATAAAGTTTGTAGGGGATGTCCCTAGCATCATTTTAAGCAAAGAAAATTCCAATTCCATTGTTCCATTTGGGAGATACATCGATCGAACGATCGAAACCCTAGTTAGTCTTTTGGCATTACATGTTGTCGGAGCTCACCGGGCTTGGTTCGAGCACGATAACAACACCGGGAGGGTAGAACACCCATCTTACAACCCTAACATGGTGTGTACACCAATATTCCATCCATACCTAGCTTTGTATAGGTCGATATGAAGAGAGAGAGTGGCATGGGAGGTTATACTTACCTCCAACAGTGATTCCTGCAACAAGGTGGTAGCGGGCACCAAGGTTGGCCTTCAATCCCCTTCTCCTCCCTCTTCTTCTTCTTCCTCTCCTCTTTTTTTCCTCTCCTACATTGGGCACAAGGGAAATGAGGATTCATATCCTCATTTCCCAACTTATAACTTAAGTTGGACCTAAGGGTCGGTTTGGCTTGGGCCTCTTTTGAACCAATTGGGTTAAAATGAGTTTTGGGACACGAGGACCCACATATTTAGGTCCATAAGGTGTTCACATTAAGGGGAAGGTGTGGAGGATGATTTGGGATCATCCGGTACCATTTATGATGCAAGTGGTGGGACTCACAGGCATCAGAACCTCGACAACAGCCAGTGGACCCATCAGAAATAGGCATCAGATTCATGCCCAGGCTACTTCTGGTGGTTTGTTTTTGGTGATCAAGACATCCTACTATCTTGACAGCATACTATCCTAGGGTTAGTCTCGCATTAGTGGTTGCCCTCGGACATGCCCAAGGCTTTTCGATAATTATGATGTGCATTGAAAATCAAGTGTGGCGATTCAAGTCAGTTACTGTCTGGGATCAGAAGGTATGAATCCTCTCCAGTTGGACAGGCACATGATACACGAACATGTGGGGTCATCTCTACCCCTTTGACAATGTGCAGCTGTGAGCCAAAACCCGATCGTACTTTCGATCTCTGATCCGAGTCCTATCACGATAGTTCAAATTTGATCGGATTAGGGCATGGGTGTAACAGGGAGGGTGACAAAATTTGGTGTCTATAATGATCATGCATATGGTGGACATTTTGGACCTAAGAAGACTGCTGTAAAGGTTCTCCAATGCGGATTTTATTAGCCCACTCTTTTTAGACATGGTTTTGATTTTTTCAAGGCTTGTCTCGCCTACCAATCTTTTGGCCGTATCAATAAGAGGAACATGATGCTCCTTAACCCTATTTTGGTAGTTGAGATCTTTGATGTATAGGGCATCGATTTCATAGGACCATTCCTTAATTCCTTTGGGAATTTGTGCATACTTTTGGCCATTGATTATATTTCAAAAGGATAGAGGCCATACCTTGTAAATCTAATGACCACAAAGTGGTGGTTCAGTTTCTCGAAGAAAACATCTTTTCCCACTTTGGTACACCATGTGCTATAATTAGTGATAGGGGTACTCATTTTTGTAATCGGCCTTTGGAGGCCTTGATGAAAAAGTATGGGATCACCCATAAGTTATCTACTTCTTATCACCCCCAAACTAGTGGCCAAGTGGAGGTGTCTAATAGGTAGATCAAGCAAATCTTGGAGAAAACTGTTAATCCCAACCATAAGGATTGGTTCCTTAGGCTCACTGATGCCTTGTGGGCCCATCAGACTGCATTCAAAACTAACCTTGATTAGTCTCCCTACCATCTGGTGTATGGAAAAGCATATCACTTACCAGTTGAATTAGAGCATAAGGACTTTTGGGCCATCAAAAAGCTCAATTTTAATTTATCTGATGTGGGGATTTATCGTAGGCTCCAACCATCTGAGTTGGAGGAACTTAGAAATGATGCCTATGAAAGCTCTAGGATTTATAAGAAAAAGACCAAAGCCTTTCATAATAAGCACATTCTGTGCAAGTCTTTTGTAATTGGTGATAAGGTCTTATTGTATAGCTGTCGATTGCATCTTTTCCTTGGTAAGCTCAGATCCCGATGGGATGGCCCGTTTATTATCCATAATGCACATCCCCATGGGGTTGTGGAGATTCTGAATCTAGGAACAAGGGTAATTTTGAAGGTTAATGGTCAACATTTAAAATCTTTCCTCGAGTTTCCTACTGCTACTAGTAAAGAGGTCATGGATCTCCATGAACCTCTTTACACTAATGACTAATTTTTAACCAAGTATGTCCCCCTTGCATTGTCTTTGTTTTTAATTTTTTCTATGCATTGAGGACATTGCATGACTTAAGTGTGGGGGAGGGAAACCAGTTTCTTTTTATTTTTGCTTTTTCCATTTGTTTGAGTTTGTTTGTCTTTTTGTTTTTGAGCTTGCTAAGGATGAAGTCTTACTTTGGTTTTTGGCTAATGACTATAACATTCAATTGCTTAATATATAAAAGTAAGAGTTTTGATTAAGGTACCCATCTTGAACACATAAGAACCCTGTTGAGAAAAAAAGAAACAAGCTTGTGTCTTGAGATGAGACTCTCTTCTGAAAAATAAGAGACCCTTGTTTTACGGTGTTGGACATGTGGGTTCCTTGTACTCTTGATTTGGAGTTGAGACCTTTTTAGATTGGCATGAGTTGACAAATACACAATTTTAAATGAAGTGCGGAAAGTGATATAAAGTAAAAAGTAAGAGTTGATTTCTTTAGAACTAGACAGGGAATTGCACCTTAGGAAGCGTGATATCTTGATCGAAATTCTTAGGGATGAAGCTTCTGAAAGAACTCTAGCATCACTGTTTATGTGGGTATATACAAAAAGCAAATCTACATAGTAACTTGGGTGTCAGGTGTTTTCTCCACCAAGTCATTTAGGCTAATAGTAGTGGAGTAGGATAGAATTTATTATGAAAAAAAAATGAGAAAGAAAACCACACAGCAGGAAAGTATATGTAAATGTCATCAATGCCTTGGTAACATGTTTAGTAAAAAACACTCCAACGTCTTAGTCCTTGGTTCCCTATTACTTCACAAGTGGTCTTGCCTTAAGATAAGGATGTTTTGGAAGAGACAAGGAGAGTTCCAAATTAAGAAATATGCTTGTGCATGAAATTGATATGGGGTAATAAAAATTCAAGTGTGGGGGTCCCTAGATCAAGTGTAAGAGAAATTATCTTTGCTCCGGATCGGTATGGCCCTTACCTTTA
Source organism: Macadamia integrifolia (assembly GCF_013358625.1). Lineage (NCBI taxonomy): Eukaryota > Viridiplantae > Streptophyta > Magnoliopsida > Proteales > Proteaceae > Macadamia > Macadamia integrifolia. The sequence continues at coordinate 125,027 of NW_024868127.1, forward strand.
GCCAAGGTTGGGATTTAATTTTTTTTTTTCTAGATTTTGGATGTATATTCACCGCAAACACCCATGCAACACAAATCATCCATTAGGGGTGACCTAGGGGTTTAAAGGCTTGTTGCACATGCCAATTGCAACCGTGATTCCTATGAAAGTGAGTTAGGTTTTTTGTTATTATTCTTTTTCATTTCGTTTTGCTCGAGGACTAGCAAATTAAGTGTGGGGGAATTCTGATGAGCACATTTATGTGTGAAATCTTAGGTAGTAAAAGCATGCATTTTACATATTTAGAATGGAGCTACCTTGGGTTTACTCCCTTTTTACAGGTTTTGTATTTTTAAGGCCTTAAGGAATATCGAGTGTCGTATCTTCAATTTTACATGTAAAGAGGTCCCATTTCTTTTCATGGTTGAGAAGAGGATAAAATTTTGAGGAAGATGGATGTGTTGCATTAGAAGTTACATCCGTTTGGTCACTCGTACAAGTAATTATCCTTTTTGGACTAGAAAAAGAATAATAGATCAAAATTGAACCTAGATGCAGAACCAACCCGTTTGTAGTTGTCCCAGGTCTACAAGGAATATTTCAAGATGCCAATAAGGATCGATGGACCCCCCTTGAGTGATTGAAGATTCCTTTTTGAAAACATCAACTACCTAGCATAGTTGGTGAGTTTTGGTGTGCAAAAATCCCTTACTCACCAGGAGGAGCCTCTGCCATTTTTTGGAGACTTTTTTTTCGAAGATTTTCTCTCTCCTACTCATCACTTAAAGTAAGGAGGTCGGCCAGAGGAGAGCTTTGCATGCAAGTTTGAAGAGAGAGAAAAAAAGAAGGAAATAAAAGAGAAAAATAGAAAAAGGGAGAAAAAATAGGAAAGAAAAAAAAATCATCCAAGCGTCTCTCTCCCTTACTTTCTTTCCTATTTTCTCTCTTCTCTCTCCTCCACTACACAAATTCTATCTAAGAAGGACCCACTTGTAGACACCCAATTTTGTCACTCTCCTTTGGCTATGATGAAATATGGATCTTGGATGCGATTTTTGGCTTCCAACCAACAGAGATGCTGATGGAAACACTCCCGGGCCTAAAACCCTAGAAACCCTCACGCAGGAGGGAAGGGGGTCCAATTTTGGCTTTTTATAAATGAAGGAATCCATTCAAGATGATCATATAGATGGAGAGTGCTCAAAAATATGATTCTGACGATATATGGCACGTCAAAATCAGACCGGCGGATTGCCCGCAATCTTCCCTAGAAAATCACATTTTTTCCGCACGCACGTCGCGCACACCGACCAGCCATCAAGTTGGCCAAGCCATCCCAGCTTGGCCTGCATGCCCCTGTCATATGCTGCATGACCCCACCACACAGTATGCACACCCCCACCGCATAGCATGTGTGCCCCTGCTGCTTGGCCGTGCACCCTCTGCCTGCACCATGAGCATGTTGCCCGCACACCCATGCCAGCCTGACCCGCACACTGTGTACATTGCTCATACACCCATGCATTCGTGCACCCATGAAATCACCCGCACTACTTGCATAAACTTTCTCTCTCCTCTCACTTTTCTAAAAACCACCTTTTTTGGCTAAACTTTCTCTCTCCTCCCGCTTTTCTAAAAGCCACCTTTTTTTGGCTAAACTTTCTCTCTCCTCCAACTTTTCTGAAACATTCTTTTTTGGCTAAACTTTCTCTCTCTCTCTTGCTTTTTTGAAAAGCACCTTTTTTGGCTAAACTTTCTCTCTCCTCTTGCTTTTTTGAAAGTTACCTTTTTCGGTTAAATTTTCTCTCTCCTCCCATTTTTTGAAAATCCCCTTTTACCCATTGGACAAAAGTCCTCCCCACCCATTTTTTTCCTTTAACTCCCCCCTTTACCCATTGGACAAAAATCCTATCCCCTCAATTTAGGTAAGAGCTCCCCTTTCGTCCACTGGATAAAGGGATTTCCCCTCTCCTTTTTGTGTGGAAAAAACTATAAATACCCCCCTCCCTTAGAAAAAATAGACCAAGACTAGAATCCCCTTTCACTCTTTCATAGTGAAATTTTCCTCCTTTCCCCCTCTTGATTTTCTTCTGATCTTCAGAGCGATCTTCATTAAGATCCGAAAACTCATTCGGATCTTCGAAGTGTTCTTTGGGATCTTGAAGATCTTCAATCCAAATTCTTAGTTAGATCCAGTTTTCAGTCAAAAATAGTATGTTCTTGAGCCACCTCCATTGAGTGTTCTTGAGTGTTCTTGAGCGTTCTTGAGCATTCTAAAGATAGAAACCCCCCTTTTTCAGGTTCTTTGGGTCTACGAAGAGATCTTTGTTAAGATCTGAAGCTCTGTTTGGATCTTCAAAGTGTTCTACGAGACTTTAGAGTCTTCAATCCATTTTTAGGTGAACCCATTTCTTTTCATAAATATCCGTTCCTAACCAAACCCCTGTCTGAGTGTCCTCGAAATCCGAGACCATGAAAGACAGTCTGAACCAGTACTAGTCAAGGGCCCACCCCTAGTGACCCGAAACAAGGGTTAAGTTCAGGTATAATTTCTCAACCACTTCATCATAATGTAGACTTTATACATGCCTTGTTCTAGTGTATATAGTAGTTTGAATTCAATTAATGTATACATGTGTGATAACTTAGCCATACATGCGAAATAGTAATACTTGTGGAAAATGTTCATTCTCAAGCATCTAGCAAGAAGACTGGTTGAACCAAGCAAATTAGGTGCTTAACACCTTCCCAACTCTATAACCTGACACTTACCCTAAATCTCTAGACCAGACCAAATTTTGGGCCTTTTCTTAGGAATCGAGCCCACCCCTAGGTCCTAGGCCCATAACCCTAGGTGGCAGCTCCAAACCCCATTTGTATGACCTTGATCCCTGAATTGGACCATCATCAAATCCCTGTCTCAAATGATGAATTTTACACTCTTGCAAAATAGGCCTCCACGTATCACCAAGCAGCGATATGGCGGTGCAGGGCCAACAAGCAAAGCAGACCATGCCACGAAACCCCTCCCCTCATAAGAAAGTGAAGAAAGTGAGAGGAGGGAGGACGAGGGGAGATGCATAGTCCATTTCTCCGGCCATGACCCTCACAGTGGTGACTCCACTGGGGATAAATGTCAAGCTTCCAATATTAGATGCTACCTTTAAATGCAAGAATATTTTTTACCACATTTGTTTTAAAACATGTTTGACTAACCCTATGTTTGTAATTGTATTCACTAACTACATCATGCATCATGCTCGAAATGAAATCATATGGCAAAGGACTCCCTATCATACCCACACCCTCGGGGAGGTCAATGCATGTCATGGAGAGTACTCAGAGAGTAAATGATACCCACTTTCTATACAAGAATGAATGGTATCGTCAAATGGTGAGGATGTTGTATTTGTGCCAGCACCCTCGAGGAGGTCTGTGTACTTTATAACATTCTGAGATCGAATGCATCATCAAAAGGTGAGAATATCTGTATTTGTGCCAACACCCTCAGGGAGGTCTGAGCAGTTTACGGCATTCTAAGACCGAATGATGGTTACCCTACATTACACTTTTGTACATAATCACTCACAGTTCCACCACCCTATGGCCAATTGCTTAACCTCGTGTGTAGTCACGAGTAATGGGCAAGGAAGTCACTCCCTTGATCTCGTACCTATGGGTATATCAATAGGATCATAAACCTTATGTATATAGATCCTATCAAGGAAGCCTTGTTGGTCCTATTGTATCCACTATATGCTCACATCATGTAGAAAATAGATGAAGAAGCTCGAAGCGCCACAAGGTAACTATAGGACTTGTTTGCGGTCTTGAAAAGGAATGTTCCTATATTATATTTTTGGCGTAAAGAATTGTTTTCCTAAGTGGGTTTCAGATAAAAGGTGTCCCTCCTCAAGAAGAATGCCCAGATACGTGACTCAAGGGCAATCCCATCGCAGTCACGTCAAGACCCTAGAAGTCCCGAGAAAAATCAAGAGGAAGGACACCTAGTGGGAAAAGAGCAAGGAAAGCATGATTTTATTATATGAAATGTTTTATGGGAATATTCTCAACCAGCCATTTGTATGAACTTCCCGCTTATGACATTGGGTGGACCAAGGGCATCAAACCCTATCCACCCCTACCATTTAGTGGACTGACCTTGGATGAATTAATGTTTGTTAATGTATGAACAAGGGGTTGGGAATTCAAGAATCCTAAAATATACCACTTTTGATTTAGGCACAATTCCACACCTCAACTATTCTCTGCGGTCCCTTTGGACGCATCGGGGTAATCGATTGACTGGCCTAAGTCCAGAATCACCTACGTCATCTCTTTGAGATTGTCTAATACTAGGTGATTACAACCCCATAAGCATAGATCCACCCAACATGGAAACACCCAAACAAGCCTGGGTCTATCCTGTGGAGACCTTGTAGACAGAAATGGCTGAAGTCAAGAGAGGGATAGCTCAGATATTGCATATATTTTAGAACCCTCCTAGAGCTGATCCCAGGAATGAGCCGGCACTGGCTACGGGAGATGTGGAACAGAATGGAGCTACAGGTCATCGTGGGAATTATTCCCGAGCTAACTCAGGAGAACTAGAGCATGTTTGACCAACTGGTCAAAGAGGATCTTCACCTACCCGTCTGAATGGTCAACAAGGGGCCTATTCTAAGGTCCCTCCTCCTAGGGTAGTGATTGAAGATGAAGAAGAGGAATTTGCAGCACACATCCACTTTGAGCCTCCAGAGACGAAGAAAGAAAAGAAACTCAGAGAGCAGTTAGAGAAGTTGGAGAATATGATTCGAGCAGGAAAAGGCTCAGAAGGCCAAACAATGGATTCTAAGGAAATGATTTTCTTCTCTGGGGCAAGAATTCAAAAAAAATTCAAGTGGAAGACTGACAGGTTTGATGGGTCAGGAGACCCCAAGGCTCATCTCAAAGTCTTCCTTAGCATCACCAAGTCGTGGCAACTTACAGATAATCAGATGGGGTAGACCTTCATGTTAACCCTATCTGGACCAGCACTAAGGTGGCTCACACAATTGTAGTCATCACAAACACAAAACTGGGCAATGGTACTGTGAGCCTTCACCAAGCAGTACCTTCTTGATAAGATTCAGAGACAAGGCCGCCAAGATGGTAGATAGGCCTTCAGAAGCAGAGCAGGTAGAGATGTTGATAGAAAACCTGTCAAAACCCTATGATGATGTTCTTTCCTATCAGTAGTTACAAAATTTTTATGCCTTAATAGCCACTAGAATGCATGTGGAGAACAAAATTTTGAGAGAGGCCCAGTATCAAGGATCCTCCTAAGATGCTAGCAAGAACACCTGAGTCAAATGAGGAAAGGGTCCGAAAACTAATATGGTGAGTGTACTTTAGCAGTCAATCTCACCAGCCACTTCTTCACAGCCCTTCATTATATAAGTAGATGAAGCCGCCCAAGAGTGATCAACAACCATCCTCCAACTTGATATAGGGATCATAAGTATTGTGCCTACCACACTTAGAAGGCACACAATACTGAAAGATGTTTGGGTTTACAGCATGCAATTCAGGACTTGGTAGACAATGGAACCATTGAGGGCAAAGTCAAATAGCCTCTCAATGTCAATTCCATTCCACTCCCTGATCAGGTGAACAATCTGGATGAAGAAACTATAGAGAGTGACCCCACTCAACTTATTATACCTAGGGCTTAAAAGAATCATATGAATACCCATGCTTACAAAGAGTCATGAGTCAAAGGGCTGGAATCATAAAGACCCCCAGAAGAAGAGAATCATCAGAAGATTATACACCCACCGTTTATCCTTCCTCATCCATAGAAGGGTCCACCACACTACATTATCAACCCCCACCATATGTTCTATCCCCATCATATTATCAACCTCTACCATATTATCAGCCTCTGCCATATCATCAACCTTTCCCCCACCATCAAAGTGGAGGAAAATCTTCATTCTATCACCCCCAGTCTTTATATCCTACCTCTCACATTACATCATCTTCATACCATCCCATTTTATATCCCTCATCACCCTCATACCAATCCCATTTTCAAGGTTCGGTGTATAACCCAAAAGAAGGATGGACTGATGAGTACGATTCGAAGGATATGCTTCATAACCAGATTCCCCAATGATGAATTCATCAACAGGGTCAACAAATGCATTTGGGGAAGACCAGGAGAGTGATCCCACTTCTCTAATTTATTTTTCTATAGCTTCAGAAGATAATTCAGAAGTAATTGAAGAGATTACAACTGATCTTCTCAGAGCAGTAACCACATTGGCCGGAGGGGAGCAGATCAAGGAATACACTTCCTTAATCCATATAGGAAGTGACACAGAGGATGATGACAATGATGATGAGGATGAAAATGAAGATGAGAAGGATGGAGATGACTCTGATTCTCAAAAGGATGATGGGTATCCAGACTGGGATGACTACCAAGGGCCTTGGTACAATGATTATGATGATGAGTCAAAATATTACTCACCAGAACATCCAACATGTTTCTTAGTCTATGCTATTGGTGGTGATGATCTGATAGCTGATCCAATAGGTGGCATTTACCCTTCCTTCTGTATAGGAGGAAATGACTCTACGTTAGATTCTGAAAGTGATGAAGGATCTAGAGTACTGATGCAAGTTTATTTGGATGAACCAGATTCCTTAGTCAAGAAGAAACAAAAGTTGTGTGAAGCATATTCCACTACCTTAAAGATGCAGGAAAGGGAAGAAGAAATTGACAAAATGCTAGGTGAAGTAACTATCAGTGATCTTTACTATCGGGAGCAATTGGATGATCTGGAGGAAACAGGACCAGATGACACAATCACAGAGGTGGTAGATGCTACATTCTAATAGCTTTCAATGAAGTCAAGAAGCTACAACCTAGGGCTATGGATATTTGTGGAGGTCCTCGACTTCCCACCCCAAGCAAGGAAGGAGAATCAGAAGAAGAAAATGATTCTATGGTGGGCAAAATCACCCTAACCAATAGTGATGATGAAGATAGTTATCCCACGAAGATTATTGTGAAAAAACCAATCAACGTGATGAAAACTAGAAGTGGGAATGACTACAAGGGTAAATCTCTAGCAATAGAACAGACATGGGCTAATGAGGCCAAAACTAGTAGCATGAAGAAAGAGCCAGAGAACCCAGTCTTGGCTCAACTCAAGAAGTCCCAAGCAAATATCTCTATTTGGGGATTGTTGATGGCGTCCTCTTCTCACCGTGAAGCAGTCTTGAAACACCTCGCACATATAGTAGGAGCAACATATGTAGTGCAGTCTCTGATGTTCTCGAATTTTGAGTTTCTTAAGGAAACCCAACATAATTGGGCTCTCCACATTACAGTTGAATGCCTTGACAAAATGGTTCCCTAGATTCTTGTTGACAACGGGTCCGCTTTGAATGTGCTACCATTGAGATCAGCAAAGAGTATCGGCATCAACTTGGAAGAAATGAGACCAAACACCCAATACATAAGGGCATACAATAATACCAAGAGGAAGATCCTTGGCATCATTACCCTTACTATAAAGATTTGCCCGATGAAGTTTGATGTTGATTTCCAAGTCATTGATATATCGACAGCTTTTAACATACTCTTGGGGAGGCCTTGGTTGCATCCTGCGAAGGCGGTGTCCTCTAGTCTCCATAAAAAAACTGAAGTTCATTCATGAGGGGAAGGTGGTCTTAGTGGCCGGAGATCCTTAAGTGGTTAACACTTTGGCCAACATTGAAAATGGGGAAGAACAAGACCAGGAGGTGCAACTGAGTGGTTTTGAATTAGACACCACTTAAGCAGCCATTGCCAAAGAAGCTAAGAAGGAGAAAATCCTAGCTAACTATGAAGCCATCTGGAGTCCGCCAGTGAATCGGATGATAAAAAATATACAGTACTTTAATGGCATAGGGCTAGGGAAATATCATCAAGGAGTTCCAAAGCAGCCTAGTTTGGCAGTGAACAAAGGGAAGAATGGTCTTGGGTACACTCCCCCAACTGTCAAAGGGCAAAAATTGTAATACCCTACTTCTTAAACCCAGTCTGATTACGCGGTTGACCCGATTAAACCATGCAGGAACCGAACCAGAGGGAGTTAGAGCGGGCTCCTTATGGTCTATGATGGCAAGGGTGACCTTAAACATCGGCTGGCCCGACAAGTCCGAGCCAGTGCCAGAAGAGATAGGAGTACCCAAGCCGTGTACATGCACCGACCATAAAGCCATGTATGGATAAAGCAAGTATTATAGCCGTATATTAAGGTATATACGTATACTACATTGTATGCCAGGGGTGGGGTTCGCGCTGAGGCCCGAACTCTGTCAAAATCCCAAGTTTTGGCCTCAGGTGGGCAGACAGGTGGGTGCACCCACCCACCTGAGTGACCCATCCATGTGCATTGTTCACTTATTTAGGAATTATATATATAGCTTTATGATTTTCTTTTCTTTTCATTTATGACACCCGTACGTTGGTGAGGATAGTAAAGAGGAGAGAGAAAAGAAAGGGAAGAAGACGGGAAGAGAAGGAAGAGGAAGAAGAGAAGGATTTCAGCGGTGCCGAAGCTTGATCTTCCCATTCCAGCACCGGAAGAGTGATCTTCAACTCTTGATCTACATTTGGAGGTAAGGAAAGTCGGGTTCTTTGAACATTCACCATACCCAAGCTTAAACCCCTGATTCGAGTAGGGTTTCTTGAGATCTTGTAAATCCCCTTTGAAATGATGAATCTAAGGTTTAATGGATGATTTATGTGTTGATCTTGAAGGATTTGAAGATGTATTGATAAGGTGGAAGAAGCATTGTGGGTTTGAAGTGATTTGGAGGGTTTGAAGTTGTTCTTGAGCAAAGAAGGTAAGATGGTTTCCCATCACTTGAATCTAACCTAGATCTAGGTTAGAGCCATCCTATAAGACTTGAAAGTGTGAAGAATGGGTTGAGAAAAGCCCCCATTTGAATCCCCAAAGAATGGAGGAAGTTGGGAAGAAATAGCAGTTTTCCTGCCAAGACCGGTGGGTAGGACCGGTGGGCCATCCAGCCCGCCTGTGAGCACCCACCTGAGAGGGCAGGGGCCTTCGGGCACAACGGGCAGGCCAGACCGGTGGGCCCTATCATCAGGCCCCTACCCACCGGTCCAAACCGGTGGGTAGGACCTGTGGGCCAGACATCCCGACCGGTGGGTAGGACCTGTGGGCCAGACATCCCACCTGTCTGACCCACCTGTGTGGCCCCGAAGGTGATTCTTACGTCCGATTGGACCCAAATCGGACGTGCAACCTTATTTTAACGTTCTAAACATGATTTTGTCATCGGATCTCATTAATTTTGATCCTAAAATGGTGAAGTATTAACCAGGCTCAATTATGTTAGGTTCACCAAATCCTACCCGATTCCCACCGGATCTCACCCGTACCGAACGGGAATCCTTATATGCTACAGGTAAGTGGGGAGAGGACGTTTGGGCTTGTTTCAAGGCATTGTTTGGCATTCATTAATTACATCTAGTTTAGTCATGCCATCATGAATATGCTGTATAGATTAGTCATTCCTCACATTGTTATGCATGTGTGTTATGTTTACTTTCTAAATTCCAATTGAATGAGATGTTTATATGTTGAATGTGGACATCATTGTGCATGATGCATTGATATACTAGATGCCATAGTCGGCTTGGAAACGAGTGCATTGGTGGCCCGTGGTATGGGACGCAGTGGCACTATGCAATAGTACTGTTGTCATATAGGAGCATGCGGTATTAGGATTTTCACCATCCCGTGCTATGACCCTTCCCAACAGGGGTTGAGGTGTTGGGTTATCATTTGGGGGGAAGCAGTGGTCGCTGTTGTCTGGTCACTGTGGTGGTTAGACATAACGCCTGGCGGGTCAATAGGAAAGTCGGCATCCCCGATGGTACATTCAAGAGGGCCGATCGTACTTTTTTTAAATTACTGGAGTCAGCACCTTTAATTTCAGTCATTTACGTTTCTGTTGAGAGCCGATGGACGGCATTGTCTTTACTTTTCCGAGTACTCACGGTGGGCCTTCTCCCACAGCCCTATGGGCGTATCGCGGGATGGAGTTCGCGGCTCGTACTTGGATTATACGCGCACTGTGGCCGTAGTAGCACTAAACCAAAGACTTAGTAATGTTGCTTAGGTGGATGTGATTTAAAATGTATTGCATGGCATGTAGTGCATATGATTGTGTTTTGATGTGTGGACTGCTGTGTGGTCCATCTTATCACTTACTGAGCTAGTGAGCTCATCCCACGGGTACCCCCTTTTTAGATGATTTTGTAGGTCATACATCTGAGGAGCACGGGGTGGGTCCCACAGTCGAGTTTCCTGAAGAGTACTGGTGGACCCCTGAGGAGTTAGAGCATGGCACTGATTGCTCGTGTGTGAGTTGTGCTGCGGGACCGCAGTTCTGAGGCCGAGCTGAGCTCTACCATGTGATGCCAAGCTGGGCTCAACCCTTGATGCCGAACTGAGCTCTAGCCTTTGATACCGAGCCGAGCTGTGTTCTTTGATTATTTTGATGATTTCCTTTATATACTTGATATGTGGATTGTATTTTTATTGTGTAAATATAATGCCTTCGGGCCCACATGTATATAATTATTGTATCACAATTCGGGTGTCAAGTATTATGGGATTATTCACAGGTAAAACTTAGTCTTCCGCTGATCTGATGAGCTTATATTAGTTGTGTGTATGTTGTGGTGGAATACAGTATCTGATGATCCTGGCAGGTTTGGGTCACTGGCCCGGTTCTGTGAGAACGGGGTGTGACAAACGGTGGTATCAGAGCGTGATGCTCTGCTCCACTCACAGCATACCATTAGAATCCCATAGACTCTATAATAGGGAAATGGGGTTGGGTTATTGTAAAAGCTTTAAAGATTAAAAGCCAAAGAATGAAGTATTAAAAAGGGTTGCATTAGATGTTGCATTCATGGCATGCGTGAGAGTAAATAAAAGGTAATTAAGTTGGTGATATAACCTATCGCATACTAGTTTGACGAAATTTTGACAGCATAACGGCGTAAAATGGGATTTCCAAAAATTTTACACACAACACCTGATAAACAACATATTCAATACGACAAGGCTAAAAAGTAACAAGAACCACCACAACTAAACTACACAAGTATTCCACATTTGAATTCACCACAAAAATCACTATCCAAAAATATATTATTCCACAATGAATCTAGTTACAACGCAAATACAAGGAATAAGAAGAAATGAAAAAAATACAACAAGGTCTACAAAAAGGGAAAATAGATAAATAGCTGGTGTGGGCGAGCTAAGCCCTCACTGGTCATCGTCGTCATCATCGATGATCACCACGTTCGCCGGAGGCCTAGAGTTGACGTCGAGGTGGTGGTCGTAATAGTCAAACCTCCCGTTCACCAGCTGTACCGCCATCCGTAGTCGGCCAAAATCTACTGACATGGCGTTGGCCGTGGTGCTCAAGTCCTGGCCCAGCTGGAGAAAGGAGTTCTCCAAAGTAGCCTGCCTCTCTAGGATGCGTTCCTCCCTGGAGGCACTCTCGTCCAGCCGTCTCAGTAACTGAACTTGGCCATCCTGCAAGGCCCGCATGGTGGACATCATGCCCTCGAAATCGTACGCACCACCCTCAGGTGGTGGGGCTCTATGCGGTGAGGCTGCAGCTCTGGAGGAACTAGGACCGGGGCCTCTCGACTCTTGAGGTGCCTCCTCAGGGATGCCATCACCCACCAGATCATCCTCCTCGTCCTGAGGAATGTAGTCCTCATCCTCCTCGTTGGACTCCTCCTCCATGTGGACATCCTCCATAGGGGCAGCCCTCCTACCCCTACCTCTCTGAGCTCCTGCTCTCGGAGGTGTATCCATAAGGGTATGGAGACCCATCCTCAGGAAGTTACTCCTGTCGAACCTATCAGCTGGAGTCTTCCCCTCCTCGCCGCTCAGGTCCACCCCGAAGAACTCGAAGATCCTAGTGAGGATCCTACCATAGGGGAATCCTCCATCCTCAGGGTGGGAAGTGTGGTGCTCCATCGTCCTGAGAATGATATAAGGAAGGCACAAGTGCTCGACACCTCCCTCTGCGGCCTTGTAGATGCAGTACGCGATGAAGGCCACCATGAAACCCACCTGGTTCCGATGACCTCCTCTGGTGAGTAGGTTGAACTGGACCAACCGAGCAAATAAATGAACCTCGGGGTAGAAGGACGTCTCTGACTCCGGACGGGTACTGCTACCGCAGATGGTCTCGTAGATGAAGTCCGGCGTCTCCAGGCTCATGAACGGTCCCAGAGGCTTACTCCTGGGAGGACTATAGTAACAGTGCCTAGCCGCCGATATGCCCAAGATACTGGCCAAGGTACCCACCGTCAGTTGGATGTCTACCCCCTTCACCAAGTTGCTTATGGTGAACTCCCCGTATGGATAAGACACCTCCAAGTTGCAGTAGAACCGACAGACTAGCTGCTCGTAGCATGGTCGGTCTACGTGGAGGATAGAATCCCAGCCCAGTGCTAAGAACCTCTCCTGAAGCCGAGCCTTGTGGAAGTCGTCGACTACCACGGTCTTCTCCATCATCACCGAACTCTTCAGGAAAATCGGCCAGTTGGCTGCTGCCTCTGCACTAAGGAAGTGCTCCTCATCATAGTTTGTAGGGTCAGACCGGACAGGTCCGGGTCTCCCTGTGTGGGGAGCTGAAGAGCTGATTTCTGCACTCTTCCGCTTAGAAGCGGTAGTCTTACGTCTAACGCCAGAGGAAGAGGGTCCCTTGCCGGTGCGAGATGACATCCTGGCAAGAAGAAAGGAAAGCAGGGTGAGTAAAGAAAGGAAAATGACAACAATAGAAGGGAAACCCAAAACCCAAAACCCAAATTCTCACAAAATGGAAACAGCGACAAGGTAGAAATGATAGGGAGCCAATGGATATGATGCATGGTAGGTGACAAAGCGGGGATACATGATAAAACAGCAAAATGACAGCAAAGAACATATTTAACATGAGGGGATTCGATTCCAATGCACAAATTCAAATAAAATGGAGTACAACTTGAAACCATAGGTCTAAGACGGAACGCATTGGTAGCGGGAACATGAAAGTACAAAAATATACCCAAATAGACTATGGAGGTCCATGAATACAAGTATGTGATGAAGATCAAGGAAACCAATACAAAAGAGGGGTTTTTCATGGGAATACATGGGGATTCCAAGCATAATGGACAATTCATGAAATCTATAGCATGTTAAGCACAAATCAAGTGAAATGCATCACAAAGGAACCATCAATTGGAGAAAAGGAGCGAGAATTTAAGAAATCCCCAATTTTGGAAACCTATGGCACGATTTGGGGTTTTCTCCAAATGAGGAGATAAAATCCTAATAAACTACAAAAGACCGCAAGAGAAGTATCATAATCACATGGCAACACTATTCTATGGAGAGGAATATGAAAGAAATCCTAGACTAAGATCTACACATGCATTTTACCCCCAAATGAAAATTCTAAGAAAGGAGGAGAAGAAACTTACTTGGAAGTGAGAGTTGAACCTTCTCAAAAAGGCGTCGAGTTGATGAGTAGACTTGCGAGTAGACGCACCGAGGAGACCTCCAAGATCGCCCAAGGAAGAGAGGGAGAGAGAGAAAGGAGTTGGGGAAAGAGACAAAACAGAACAGGGTCTGTAGGGCCCTGTTCGTGTTTTTACTCGGGCAGGACCGGCGGGCTAGACCGGTGGGCCCCTACCCCCTGGTGCCACCCTCCGGTTTGAGGTACTGGGACTGACGGGCCCGACCGGTGGGCCCCTACCCGCTGGTGCAGCCCACCGATTGTAAAAATTTGGAAAATTTTGAAAATTTTCTTTCCCTCCTAGCATGATTATATTGATTATTATTGATATTATTCTTATATTAATGTGTTTTGGTCAAATGGGACCATTGACACACCTGTTGGGGCATTGGCCCTGTATCTTGGAATTTAGTTGCGGTAAATTGCAGGCTATCATACACTACAACACCTTATGTGATGGCATAAATTTGTGTTCCGAAATCAATTCTACGGTGTTTAACCCATATGGTGTGTGATATGTTCCAGGTACAGGGATACGATGGTACGTACTAGATCCGGTAGGAATGCCCGAGGTACCTCGCGGGGTCCTCGTTCGGTCGGTCGACCACTGAATCCCAGGAGGTCCCGCTCTATGGGGCAAACCTCACCTCGACTACCTCCAGAGACCCTTGGTCAGGGTGGGGCACATGGGGACCCACCTATGACTACACTCCCGGACCCTCCACCGGTCATTACACCGGGAGATGTTGCTACTATAATTCAGCAATCACAACAGGCTTTTCAATAACAAATGCTTCAGCAACAGCAAGCATTTATGACTTCTATTCAGCAATAGTTGGACTTTTCTCAATCGGGTCATCCTCCTCGGGTACTCACTCCACAGGACCCGCCTGTAGGGTCGGGAACGGGACCACAAGGGGGAGGTACACCTCCAATTCCACCATTCGGTGTTCCTCAGTATGGGATACCTCCTCTATACTCTTACTATCCGGCTTATGCTCCTAACTTCCCAGCGATGAATAATACGTCAAGGGTAGTGGAGTCATTCAAGAGGATCTTACCACCTGTATTCTCTAAGGTGGGGAGTGATCCTCTGGAACCAGACCAATGGATCCAGGAACTAGAGAAAATATTTGAGGTGCCCGAGTGCACGGAGGCACAGAAACTCATATATGCTAGGTTGCAACTCAAGAAAGAGGCAAATTCTTGGTGGCAAGCCTCCAAGCCCATATTGTTGGCTGCCCATCCAGAACCCACTTGGGAGCAGTTCAAGGAGTTGTTCTTAGACAACCATTATCCTCGCAGCTTCAGAGACCGCAAGGAGATTGAGTTCATGGCCTTAACTCAAGGAGGTAAGACTGTCCTTGAGTACGAACAACAATTCATGAGTTTGTTCCATTTTGCCCCAAGGCATATGAGGACAGCTGAAGAGAAGGCCGCGAGGTTCCTAAAAGGCCTAAAAGCATCTATTGGGTCTGTACTTGAGGTATTGGATTTGACCGAATATGGCCAGATTGTGCAGAAGGCCAAGACCATGGAGGATAAGCGAAAGGGAGAACAGTCCCTCACCCCTGGACTGTGGAAGAGAACAAACCCATTTCCGGATATGGGAAACACCTCCAAAGCATACCGCGGATCATACAGTTCTGGGCCTATGTATAGACAGCCCTATGGGCCATCTGGCTACCCTCCTAGACCAGCTGGTGGTTCGGGTTCCACCTCTTTTCACCCGAACACTAGTGTGGCACCTACAGCTCCAAGGCCACCTCGACCTCCATCTGCAACGGGTCAAGTGCAGAGGGGCCCCACCCCGGTTCTGACGTCTCAGATTCTTTGCTTCAACTGCCATTCATATGGGCATTATGTAAAATACTGTCGGGCTAGACCCGCATTGCCCTCCAGTCAGCCCGCTGCGTTCCGACCTCCCTTAGCTCGGGGGAATCAACCACAAGGAAGGATGTATGCTCTGTCAGCTGAGGAAGCTGAGGCCAGTACAGAAGTAGTGGCAGGTACATTTTAAATTAAGAATTTTATTATGATTAATATTGATGACCTGCTGAAATTATATGCATTGTTATACTAGGTATCCTACCCATATCAGGCATACCAGCCTATGTTTTATTCGATTCAGGAGCTACTCATTCATTCGCATCTAAGAGATTTACAGAGAAACTTGGGATGCCACCCAGAATCCTAGATCACGGAATGATTGTCAGTATGCCTACGGGTAAAGTTATACAGTTGAAGGAAGCATATGGGCCGTGCCCAGTGGAAATTGGTGGAACGAACTTTGATGCACAACTCATTAAGTTTAATATGCAGAATTTTGATGTTATACTGGGTATGGATTGGTTGTCAGCTCATCGAGCTAATGTGATGTATGCTGAAAATCTGATTAGGGTGACAGATGACGAGGGGAAAGAATTGGTATACCGAGCAGATAAAATGAGACGGGTGAGGAAGGTCCTTGTCTCTGCTCTTCAAGCAGTAAAGTTGCTAGAAAGTGGATGTCAGGGTTACTTAGCATCGGTACTTGATGTTGATGCAAGGATTACACCTCTAGAAGAGGTAGAAGTGGTTAAAGAGTTTCCCGACGTTTTCCCAGATGATCTGATACATTTACCACCTGATAGAGAGTTGGAGTTTGCCATAGATTTGACTCCTGGAGCAGCTCCAGTATCTAAGGCTCCATACAGGATGGCGCCGGATGAATTGAAGGAGTTGCAGATGCAGTTGCAGGAACTATTGGAAAAGGGTTTATTCGTCCAAGTGTTTCACCTTGGGGTGCCCCAATGTTGTTTTTCAAGAAGAAAGATGGCAGCTTGCGTATGTGCATCGATTACCGGGAATTAAATAAGCTAACCATTAAGAACCGGTATCCATTGCCATGCATTGATGATTTATTTGACCAGTTGCAGGGAGCCATAGTATTCTCAAAGATAGACCTTCGGTCCGGCTATTATCAGCTCAAGATAAAGAGCAGTGATATACCCAAAATAGCATTTAGGACTCGATACGGTCACTATGAGTTCCTAGTGTTATCTTTCGGGTTAACCAATGCACCGGCAGCATTCATGGATCTAATGAATCGAGTATTTCAGGATGTGCTCGACGAATGGGTAATTTTTTTTATTGACGATATCTTGATCTACTCCAAGACCGAAGAGGAGCACACTCAACACTTGAGGATGGTGTTACAGAGGTTGAGGGATCAACAGTTGTTTGCCAAGTACAGTAAGTGTGAATTCTGGATTGAACAAGTTGGATTCCTGGGGCACGTAGTGTCTAAAGCCGGAATCGAAGTAGATCCTGCTAAGGTGAAAGCAGTAGTGGAATGGGAAAGCCCCAAGAATGTTACTGAAATTAGAAGCTTCTTGGGTTTGGCTGGATACTACCGGCGTTTCATTGAGAATTTTGCTCGGATCTCAGCACCAATGACCAAGTTGACTAAAAAGGGTGTGAAATTCGACTGGGCAGAGGAATGTAAGAAGAGCTTCCAGGAATTGAAAGAAAGGTTGGTGACTACCCCTGTGCTGACTATTCCTGAAGGCACAGGTGGAATGACAGTCTATACCGATGCTTCCAAAGTTGGTTTGGATTGTGTTCTCATGCAACGCGGTAAGGTAATAGCGTATGCATCCCGACAACTAAAGGAGTATGAGAAGAATTACCCCACTCATGACTTGGAACTAGCTGCAGTCATTTTTACCCTTAAGATCTGGCGACATTATTTGTATGGGGAGAAGTGTGAGATATACAGTGATCACAAAAGCCTAAAGTACTTCTTCACCCAGAAGGATCTGAACATGAGACAGAGGAGATGGCTTGAACTCATGAAGGATTATGACTACGACATTCAGTATCATCCCGGCAAGGCTAATGTTGTGGAAGATGCATTGAGTCGGAAGACATAGACGGTGTCGCTCTTATACTTAGCAGTCAGCCCACCACTCGTGCAAGAGGCGATGCTAATGGATGAAACCCTCTTATATGAAGGGTCAACCTTAGAGCTTGAACCTCAACCAGAAAACCCTAAATGGTTGACTGTATCCTTGACAGCTCTACAGGTGCATCCGACAATTAGGCAAGAGGTAATAATGAAGCAACCTTTGGATCCTGAGTTGCAGCGGATCAGAGTTAAGGTTCAAGATCAAACAATGAATGACCCAGATTTTGCTTTAGCCAGTGATGGGGCATTGATGTTTTGAGACAGATTGTGTGTACCCGATGATTTGGATATACAAGACAAGATAGTACGAGAAGCACATAGCTCCGAGTACTCACTTCACCCAGGAAGTACCAAGATGTACAAAGACCTCAAACAAAGTTACTGGTGACCAAACATGAAAGTCACCATAGCTCTGTATGTGGCGACTTGTCTTACCTGCCAGAAAGTGAAAGCTGAGAGGCATCGACCTTATGGTACTCTTTAGCCACTCCCAGTAACAGAATGGAAGTGGGAAAGGATTACAATGGACTTCGTCACTGGACTATCAAGTACACCTAAGGGAATGGACGCGATATGGGTGATCGTGGATTGGCTTACCAAGACTGCTCATTTCATTCCTATCAAGACCAAGTTCTCCATGACCAAACTAGCACAACTTTATATGGACAACATAGTGCGCTTACATGAGTGCCAGTGAGCATTGGGATCACAATTGAATTTGAGTACTGCTTTTCACCCACAGACGGATGGTCAGTCGGAGTGAACCATACAGATATTAGAAGACATGCTCAGGGCATGTGCAATGGAGATGAGTGGCAGTTGGGAAGAATATATACCTCCTATGGAGTTTGCATATAACAACAGTTACCAAGCTACAATTGGGATGGCTCCGTATGAGGCGTTATATGGTAGAAAGTGCAGAACTCCTTTGTACTGGGATGAGGTAGGTGAACGTCGAATGTTAGGACCTGAGATGATACAAATGACTTGTGACAAAGTCGACGTTATTAGAGAACGGATTAAAGCAGCTCAGTCCCGTCAAAAGAGCTATGCGGACACCCGTAAAAAAGATATTGAATTTCAGCCAGGAGAAAAGGTATTTCTCAAGATCTCTCCTACTAAAGGGTTGCAAAGGTTTCACAGAAAGGGGAAGTTGAGCCCAAGATACATTGGCCATTTGAGATCTTATCCCGGGTTGGCTCAGTAGCCTACATGCTTGCTCTGCCACCTTCACTTGGGGATGTTCACAATGTATTCCATGTATCCATGCTGAAGAGATACGTGCATGATCCATCTCATGTACTACCCGTGGAACCAGAGTACCTAGAAGCTGATATGACCTATACAGAACAGCCAGCTGAAATTTTGGACCGAAAGGTGAAAACCCTTCGTAACCGCTCTCTTTCCTATGTAAAGGTGCGATGGGCTGATCATTCACTTGAAGAAGCATCTTGGGAGGTAGAGGATGAAATGCGAGCCAAGTACCCTCATCTTTTTTATCAATCAAGTACGCAATTTCGAGGACGAAATTTTTCAGAAGGGGGGGTAATGTAATACCCTACT
Organism: Macadamia integrifolia; assembly: GCF_013358625.1. NCBI lineage: Eukaryota > Viridiplantae > Streptophyta > Magnoliopsida > Proteales > Proteaceae > Macadamia > Macadamia integrifolia. The sequence goes on from NW_024868127.1 coordinate 144,117, forward strand.
TCTTAAACCCGGTCTGATTATGCGGTTGACCCAGTTAAACCATGCAGGAACCGAACCAGAGGGAGTTAGGCAGGCTTCTTATGGTCTATGATGGCAACGGTGACCTTAAACACCGGTTGTCCCGACAAGTCCAAGCCAGTGCCAGAAGAGACAGGAGTACCCAAGCCGTGTACATGCACCTACCATAAGGCCATGTACGGATAAAGCAAGTATTGTAGCCATATATTAAGGTATATACGTGTACTACATCGTATGCCAGGGGTGGGGTTCGCGCCGAGGCCCGAACTCTGTCAAAATCCCAAGTTTTGGCATCAGGTGGGCGGACAGGTGGGTGCACCCACCCACCTGAGTGACCCATCCATGTGCACTGTTCACTTATTTAGGAATTATATATATAGCTTTATGATTTTCTTTTCTTTTCATTTCTAACACCCGTACGTTGGCGAGGATAGTAAAGAGGAGAGAGAAAAGAAAGGGAAGAAGAAGGGAAGAGAAGGAAGAAGAAGAAGAGAAGGATTTCAATGGCGCCGAAGCTTGATCTTCCCATTCCGGCGCCGGAAGAGTGATCTTCAACTCTAGATCTACATTTGGAGGTAAGCAAAGTCGGGTTCTTTGAACATTCACCATACCTAAGCTTAAACCCCTGATTCGAGTAGGGTTTCTTGAGATCTTGTAAATCTCCTTTGAAATGATGAATCTAAGGTTTAATGGATGATTTATGTGTTGATCTTGAAGGATTTGAAGAGGTATTGACAAGGTGGAAGAAGCATTGTGGGTTTGAAGTGATTTGGAGGGTTTGAAGTTGTTCTTGAACAAAGAAGGTAAGATGGTTTCCCATCACTTGAATCTAACCTAGATCTAGGTTAGAGCCATCCTATAAGACTTGAAAGTGTGAAGAATGGGTTGAGAAAAGCCCCCATTTGAATCCCCAAAGAATGGAGGAAGTTGGGAAGAAACAACAGTTTTCCCGCCAAGACCGGTGGGTAGGACCGGTGGGCCATCCAGCCCGCCTGTGAGCACCCACCTGAGAGGGCAGGGGCCTTTGGGCACAACCGGCAGGCCAGACCGGTGGGCCCTACCGGCTGGCCCTTACCCGCCGGTCCAAACCGGTGGGTAGGACCGGTGGGCCAGACAGCCCACCTGTCTGACCCACCTGTGTGGCCCCGAAGGTGATTCTTACGTCCTATTGACCCCAATCGGACGTGCGACCTTCTTTTAACGTTCTAAACATGATTTTGTCATTGGATCTCATTAATTTTGATCCCAAAATGGTGAAGTACTAACCCCGCTCAATTATGTTAGGTTCACCAAATCCTACTCGATTCGCACCGGTTCTCACCCGTACCGAACGGGAATCCTTGTACGCTACAGGTAAGTGGGGAGAGGACATTTGGCCTTATTTTAAGGCATTGTTTGACATTCATTAATTACATCTAGTCTAGTCATGCCATCATGAGTATGCTGTGTAGATTAGTCATTCCTCACATTGTTATGCTTGTGTGCTATGTTTACTTTCTAAATGCCAATTGAATGAGATGTTTATATGTTGAATGTGGACATCATTGTGCATGATGCATTGATAGACTAGATGCTGTAGTTGGCTTGGAAATGAGTGCATTGGTGGCCCATGGTATGGGATGCGGTGGCACTATGCAATCGTACTGTTGTCATATAGGGGCATGCGGTATTAGGATTTTCACCATCCCGTGCTACGACCCTTCCCAACAGGGGTTGAGGTGTTAGGTTATCATTTGGGGGGAAGCAGTGGTCGCGGTTGTCGGGTCACTGTGGCGGTTAGACATAATGCCCGGCGGGTCAATAGGATAGTCAGCAACCCCGGTGGTACATTCAAGAGGGCCGATCGTACTGCTTTTAAATTGCTGGAGTCAGCACCTTTAATTTCAGTCATTTACTTTTCTGTTGAGAGCCGATGGATGGCATTGTCTTTACTTTTCCAAGTACTCACGGTGGGCCTTCTCCCACAGCCCTATGGGCGTATCGGGGGATGGAGTTCGCGGCTCGTACCCGGAGTATACGCGCACTGTGGCCGTAGTAGCACTAAACCAAAGACTTAGTAATGTTGCTTAGGTGGATATGATTTAAAATGTATTACATGGCATGTAGTGCATATGATTGTGTTTTGATGTGTGGACTGCTGTGTGGTCCATCTTACCACTTACTGAGCTAGTGAGCTCATCCCACGGGTACCCCCTTTTTAGATGATTTTGCAGGTCATACATCTGAGGAGCATGGGGTGAGTCCCACAGTCGAGTTTCCTGAAGAAAACTGGTGGACCCCTGAGGAGTTAGAACACGGCACTGATTGCTCGTGCGTGAGTTGTGCTGCGGGACCGTAGTTCTGAGGCCGAGCTGAGCTCCACCTTTGAGGCCATGCTGAGCTCCACTTTTGAGGCCGGGCTAAGCTCTACCATGTGATGCCGAGCTGGGCTCAACCCTTGATGCCGAGCTGAGCTCTAGCCTTTGATACCGAGCCGAGCTGTGTACTTTGATTATTTTGATGATTTTTATTATGTAAATATCATGCCTTCGGGCCCACATGTATATAATTATCGTATCACAATTCGGGTATCAAGTATTATGGGATTATTCACAGGTAAAACTTAGTCTTCCGCTGATCTGATGAGCTTATATTAGTTGTGTGTATGCTGTGGTGGAATACAGTATCTGATGATCCTGGCAGGTTTGGGTTAACCGGTGTTAACCCAGTCACTGGCCCGGTTCTGTGAGAACGGGGTGTGACAAAAAGTGCTGAGGATGACTAGGAAAATCTCAATCACTTACTATCCTACTCTTAATGGGTACTTCATGAAAGAAGGAGAGGACTTACCTTTTTGTGAAAATGTGGAGCCATGGTTTGATGAAACCGCTGCCAAGATGTAACCAGGACTTGAAGTTTTTTTCCAAGATGAGTTCGATTGGGTGACTTATGAAGTGGAACAACAGTAAATGTTGGTTAAGGAAAGTGATCAAGACAGCTATATTACCAAGTCCTCGAGTCCTCCTGAAAAGGGAGTGGGAAAAGAAGACAAGACTCACCTAGAGTCTACCACTTTTCCTTAATGTGAAAGGCTTCATTTGCTCCCTCCTATTAGAGCCAAGGGCCCGAGAGTTGCATGAGCTCAAACCCCATCCTTTTGGAGGAAGAAGCATGTATACAAAACAAAGGAGTTCACAGAGGATGATGATTTGTATGTACTATGCCTGAACCAATTGCAATGGGAAGGCTCGTGAAGGTGGTCAAAGATGTGACCGAGGCAATGGGATGGCATCCCTCAGTAGGCTTGAAAAGATGGACTTCATAGAAAAGGGATTGAGTAGTCTCCACCAATCTTCACCCCTCAGAAAGTTTGGCTTCTGAGAGCATGAGATTGATCAGCTGGTATTCATGAAGAAGCGGACACCTATCCAGAGGAACCATTACACCCCTGAAGAAATAGCAGCAACTTTCTCAGAAGAAGAAGGCCCTTTGCCACATCTCCTCATCCATCAGGCCACTGAACCACTTCTGAACTAGACAAGCATTGGGGAAAACTTCAAGTTTACTCATGCTATTGAGTTAACCAGCCTGATTACCCTTGGCGAAAGCATCAAGCTAGTTATCGAGTCTATAGTCAAGTCTGTATTTATAATTCTGTGTCAACCTCCCCTCTTGAGAAGAGTCTAGAGTCTTTGTATGTCGAGTCTGTTACTCCTTTTATGAATGAAATTTTTGATTTCGAGTATGACTTGCCTCCTTTTTCCGATGATGATCTTAATAAATATCAAGAATTAATAAAACATTGCAAACCAAAGAAAGCCAACCTATCCGTGAGGATACTCGGGTTATTAATCTAGGAACCGACCAATGCCTTCGAGAGGTAAAAATTGGCACTAGCCTTGATGATGAAAAAGTAGAACGGATGATTAATCTATTGATGAAATTCACAGAGGTCTTTGCTTGGTCTTATGAGAATATGCTTGGTATCAACCCCAACATCGTGCAGCATCGATTGCCGACTTACCCTTGGGTAAAGTCGATAAAACAGAAGCTCCAAAGAATGCGGCCAGAATGGAGTGAAAAGATTAGAGAAGAAGTTATGAAGCAATGGAATGCAGGTTTCCTATAGGTTGTAAAGTACCCCCATTAGTTAGCCAATATTGTACCAGTACCGAAGAAATACGGCAAAGTACGAATCTATATGGACTTTCGAGGTCTTAACAAAGTAAGCCCCAAAAATGATTTCCCATTACCTCACATTGATGTATTAGTGGATAATATGGTAGGGCATGCTTTGTTATCATTCGTGGATGGATTCTTGGGATACAACCAAATAAGCATGCACCCAGAGGACTGTGAGAAGACAGCCTTCACCACTCCGTGGGGAACCTATTGTTACAAGGTGATGCCTTTTAGACTGAAGAATGCCGAGGCAACTTATCAAAGAGCAGCCATGTCCATATTGCATGACATGATGAACAAAGATGTGGAAGTCTATGTGGACGATATGATAGTAATGTCAAAAGATCAACAGGGGTATATTCAAGCACTAAGACAATTCTTTGAAAGAATCAAGAAGTATCAGCTGAAGTTGAACCCTCAAAAGTGTGTGTTCGGGGCCACAGTGGGAAAGTTGTTAGGCTTCTTGGTGAGTGAAAAAGGCATTGAAGTTGACCCTATCAAAATCAAGGCAATTCAGAAAATGCCCATGCCTCGGACTGAGAAGCAAATACAAGGATTTCTAGGTCATATCTAATATATTAGCAGATTCATAGCTCAATTGACTACAATTTGTGAACCAATTTTCAAGCTGCTAAAGAAGGATCAACCCACATAATGGAATGACCAATGCCAACAAGCCTTTAACAAGATCAACGAGTCCCTTATGAACCCACTAGTATTGACCCCGCCAATGGAAGGAGAACCACTTCTTTTGTATCAGTCCGTGGGAGAATATTCCATGGGCTCTTTGCTAGCATAGAAGGAAATAGAAAAGGGGGCAGAGCATGTCGTATATTACCTTAGCAAGAAGTATCTGGAATTTTTGTGTTGCGTTGATTTGGGAAACTTAAAGGTTGTGACACTACATGGTTTCCTATCCAGTGTATTTGATCTCAAAGATGGATCCCATCAAATATCTCTTTGAGAAATTGGAATTAACAGGAAGGATGGCCCGTTGGTTACTTTTGCTATCAGAGTTTGACATCACCTATGTTACTCAAAAATCTATAAAGGGCCAGGCTATAGCTGATCATTTGGCTACTCACTCCATAGAAGATGGAAGATCCTTAGATGATGTCTTTCCCTATGAAGGAATCGTAACGGTAGAGGAAGATGATACAGTTAATGAATGGTAGTTTTTCTCTGATGGAGCAGCCAATCAGAAGGGATGTGACGCGGGAATATTGCTAGTCACTCCTGACGGCCTTTATTTGTCTTCCTAATTTTGCCTTGACTTCCTCTATACCAAAAATATTGCCGAATATGAAGCCTATGCTTTGGGGCTCCAAACTGCTTTAACCATTGGGGTGAAAAGGATCAAGGTTTACAAATATTCATCCATTGTCATTTTTTAGACGCAAGGAAAGTGGAAAACTAGAGATGAAAAGTTGAAGCCATATCAAGAACATCTGGAAAAGGTGATTGAACACTTTGAGAAGATCTCGTTCAAATACTTCCAAAGGGATAACAATAGGTATGCTGATGCCCTTGCAACCTTGGCTTCTACGGTAGAGTGCAACCCTTTGGCTAGAGTCGACCATTTTTGGTAGAACAAAGAAGTAGGCCCATTTATCAGAATTTCGTAAACTCTCTCACTGTGGATGGTCCGTCTTGGTTCGCTCACATAGTGGATTTCATCAGGGAAAGGAAGTATCCAATTGAAACAACTGACAGAGAGAAGAAGTTTATGAGGCGATATGCCACCCAGTTTATTCCCTAAGAGGATCTGTTATACAAGAGATCCTATGACAGAATACAGTTGTTGTGTGTAGATGAAGAACAAGCTACAACTATCATGGAAGAAATTCATCAAGGTCTTTGTGGACCCCACATGAATGCCAAGATGTTATCTAAGAAGATCCTCAGGCTGGGATATTACTGGAACACAATGGAAGCAGATTGCGTGGACTTTGTCAGAAAATGACACAAGTGTTAGATATTTGCTAACATCATACATATCCCACCAACTGAGCTGCATTTCCTTAGTTCACCTTAGCCATTCTCCACTTGGGGCATTGATATCATTGGAAAAGTGAACCCTAAAGCATCCAATGGCCATAAGTTCATCCTGGTAGCTATTGATTATTTCACCAAGAGGGTAGAAGCTCAGTCCTATGCAGTCCTCACATCTGCTAAGGTGGCCAAATTATTACGCGATATAAAGTACCTCAAGAATTGATATCAAATCAGGGATCCCATTTCTAGGGCAAGACCGATAAAATCTGCACAAAGTTTGGTATCAGAAGGCATCAATCTACCACTTACAAGCTACAGACCAATGGGGCAGTAAAGGTAGCCAATAAGAATATCAAAGTTATCCTGTAGAAAATGGCAGAAACACACAAGGATTAGGCTGATAAGTTACCCCTTGCCTTATGGGCATACCAGACTTCTGTACGATCCTCAACGGGGCAACCCCTTTCTCTTTGATATATGGGGTTGAGGCAATTCTACCCATGGAAATCCTAGTACCATCCCTAAGGTTACTCCTTGATATTCAGCTACCTGAAGGAGAATGGTTGAAGTCTAGATATGATGAGCTCAATTTTCTCGATGAAAAGGCATATGAAAGCTATGGATAATCTAAAAAAATATCAATTGAGAATGGCCCGGGCCTTCAACAAGAATGTGAAGTCCCATCACATAGAGGTGGGTGAACTTCTTCTTTGGGAACAAAGAGCCCCAATTAATGACCCAAGAGAAAAATTCAGGCCCAATTGGAGCGGCCCATTCACTGTTAAAGAAATTCTACTAGGCAAGGTTGTGAAGCTTATAGACCATAATGGCGAAGAAATACCCAGACTGGTCAACATGGATCAACTTAAAAGATATTATGTTTGAAAAGGGGGAATAACCTAAACTACGTCAGACTTGATTCCTTTTGAGGGATACGTAGGCAACTTGATATGTACAAGTGTGGTCTCAACCATCTCAAAGTAATAAATTGGTTCCTAAATTAATAATCAAGATATCTTAAAAGATCATCATAGTTTGTGTCCCCCAAGAATCGTCATTTGGCATGAAAGGCCATTAGGTATCTATCATCCACCCATTGGTCCGTCACTTCTTATCTAGGATTCTATCACCCAAGAATCGCCATTTGGTATGTGAGGACATTAGGTATATGTCATTCACCTATGGTCCATCCATTCTTATCCAGGATTCTATCCCCTAAAAGAAAATTGCCACTCGACACTAGTTTATCAAAGCCAGTTTATTCTCCACCCTTGATCAGTCAAAGTTAAAAGAAAAAAAAGAAGAGCTTGATGCAACAGTGGTAAAGGCTTGTTTGAATCATTAGCTAATGAGTAATGCTTTGATAAATCATCATATCTCATTGTTTGTATTGGTTTCATAAAAATTCTTGGGCTCATTGGATAAGACGTTGAGGAAATGGACCTTAGACATAAATATGAGGGCACTAGGATTGCTGGAATCCATAAATGTGTTATTTCTTGGCCAAGTTGGATGTGTGAAGCTACATCACCAATTACTCCGACAAGTGCCTTAACACTGGGATGCCAACCTACATGTATTTTGGTTTGGATTAGCAGAGATTTTCCCAACTCTTGAAGAATTTCAGATTTGTATGCTATCTCCAACCAAAGGCAGTTTGTTCAACCCTCTTTGAAGAAAGATTGCTTAGAGGAAATTCAGAATTTCTTCGGATGGAAAGAAGAAGTAAAGTAGCTTGTCAGGTATGGGAAGATCGACATTCTGAAGGTGGCTCAGATCTTCATCCAATATCTACCAATGGGAGGAATCCATCAGCAGCGATCCCTAGATGCTTATTATGTTCTCCACACTCCCAGGCATGGTGCACCATCTGTTCTGATTGAGGTAGTAAAATAGTTGAAGAAGGGAGGTGACATCGTCCCTACGGTTCTTGCAAAAACGTTCAAGGGATTTGATGACATGAGCTATGGCCATAGGTTCGGACTTATCATTATCAAGGAAGTCTTGCTATTTTTCAGATTTGACTCTTTGAGAAACTGAAGCTCACCACACCATTAAGGGGAAGCCCACTCAGAGTTTTTTATAACTGAGATAAGAGAGAAGTTTCAGAATTCAACCTTATCACTAATTGGAAAAAGTACCTGTAGGAAAGGACTGTGCAGGATATCACAAGGAGGTGCCCAAGAAAGCCACAAGAAGATTTTCTGATGAAGACCCCTGGCCACAACTATGTCAAATTGATGGGATTGACTCACATGTCCTTTTATTTGCCTATGTACATCAGCCGACAATACGGCCTCAAGGAGACGGACCTAGAGGAGTTAGTAAACTTTCACCCACCTTAAGAATAGTCTCCCCACTTTTTTATTCACCTATCCCATCTGTGGTAGGAAAGTGGTACCCTTTTCATGTAATTCACTTGGTAATGGAATGAGGAAGTATTTGGATTTTCGTGTTATCCCGATTATTCTAATTATGACTTGAGTTATGGAATTGATTGTGTCTAAGCATTGCAAGCAAACAAAAAAAAAAGGAAAGATTTTCTTTGTGCCAAAAGTAAGTTTTCATAGAGATGATGAAATAAAATAATGAACAAACAAGGGGAGGGAAAAAGAAAAAAGAAAGAAAATATCAATGTGTTTGTGTTTGCAGGAAATATAGGAACAAATCCCTATGGATCAAAAGCCATCATCTGAACTGTACTCTGAACCATCCTCATGAACCACTGGGGAGTCCACAGATGCTACTCCAACCTACTCCAGCCTCTGGGTTAAGTCCTCAATCAGTGCACCCTGTTGGGCAATCTCCCGATCCTTGGCAACTATCACCTCGCACAAGCCATAGTGCATCCTCCTAATCTCAGCATAGACCACCGACGACACCTGAGAAAGAGCATATCAGCCAAAGGAAGTCAAGAGTTAATTGGAAAATCATCAGATACTCACACAATCATAAGGAATAGGCAGCCCATGGGAAGCGTCTACATCTGTGTTCAGCTCCAGAAGATGAGGGAGACTGGGGTTGGCCACATTGGGATAGGTCCAGGAAGGGAAGCCACGAATGGGGGCGTTAGCAACTCTAAGAGACCCATCAATACAGGTAGAGGGCCCTGTTGGTGAAGGGTTAATAGCACTGGTATGCAACCAAACAATAGAAGGATCTACATGTCTCACTCATCCCTGAAAGAACATCCGTCAAGACCAAAACAAGGAAGAATCTACAGGAAATACTCAAGAAAGGGCAACATACCACTAGACCATTGGGACCGAGAGGGGTGCACACTATCTTCTCCTCCAGGAAGGCTCCATAGTCCCCATCCGGATCAAGAAAGGAGTCCTCCCATAGTCTGTTAGCTAAGTACTTCATCTCGTTTGCAGGGACAATTTTCGGACAATGCATAGTGGGTGGAGGAAGACCGGGAGAAGGGCGTGGATCGATGTCTGACCACTGGGGTACTACTCTCTCTCCTAAGTACCAGGTATGGCTCCATATGCCCTAGAAAAGGACTCGATTCTTAGACAATTGATGAGCCAAGGAGACTCTCTCAGAATCTGGAAACACAAGGTCATGGAATGGTCTCCAAGTAACTTGCACAACCAAGGAAGGGTAAGAACAGCATCAGGAAAATATAATTTCAACATCAGACATGGCATAGCTCAGTGAGATCATTTAAAAGAGAACAAGCAGTGGTCCTCGGAGGATGGCATCAGGCCTAGACAACCTGGTTATCTCCCCACTTTGTGGCCAGGGGGAAGAAGAATGTCTGAGGATCCCTTAGTTTAGGGGCTATGGTTCCCAGACATTCAAAACACTAGGGCTATTTCAAGAAATCAAAGTAAAAAAGTGCAGACCAAATGACTGAAAAAAAATAGATATGAGAAGGAAAGTTACCAAGATAATGTAGCCTACCCCCTTGAGGCCCCTATCTCCATAAGACAGCAGATCCAAGGACAGCAAGAGATATGCATAGGAGGCCCCACCCCAGTCCCAGGAATTTACTGTGCGAAGATCTTTGAGGAAGTACACCAGGTGGATATCTACTCCCCCTCGAAGGTCACTGAAGAGGCACTGACCCACGACACACAGCAGAAAGGAATGTGCTATCTGAGATATGTTGCCTGGGTTCTGCCCCAGGCTGACTTTCCACCATTGGGCACTAATCTACCCTAGGCGGAAGCATATCTGGCCAACTTTAATCGTGATATTAGTCAGATCTGCAAACTACCTAGCAGTAAAAAATCTTGCAGGTAGGGTCATGGATCTACCCCCAAATGGAATGCCTGTCAAGGCATAGAAGCACATAGGCGTAATGGTGACCTCGCCAATAGAGAGGTTGAAGTGTGAGTACTCGGCCACCATTGCTCCATCAGGGCCCCCACCATTGCTGGATTAAACTTTCGGGTCTCTACAAGGTCCAGCTGGCACAGATAGGTATCATCAACCATCTCCTTCATCCTACGAGGGAGCATCCTATGCCAGGATTGAACCATGTTTGGATGGCCATAGGAGGCCAAGGTAGGTGGTTCTTTCCCCTCATGCTAATAATTTTTTTTATAATAATAATAAATAAAAAAACAACAAAAAGCAAAAATAATACAATAAAAAAAAAGAGAGAGAACAACAAAACAGGAATAAAAGATGATCAAAATAATGAATGAAATATAAAGACTTACCCAAAAACCCCATATAGAGTTGTAGATGTGATTCCAGCTATTGAGAAGAGTTTTCCCAGAATACCAGTCAGCTAGGCCCTCATCACTGTGAGAAGGACTACTGCAACTCTCGAGCTAGACCTCTCCCTTTCCTCCTTTTAGCCATATTTTCAAAAATTGCAAGAAGCGCCAAAAACTTTCCTAAATTGTAAGAAGCCAAGAAAGTTTCCCAATTTTTCACAAAAGCCCACAAGGATATCAAATTCTCCAAATAACTCCTCCTACAAGAACAAGATGAAGATCTTCAAGAACTTCAAGAACAAGTTGAAAAACTCCAAAAATAGGAAGGAAAATTCCAAGAAAAACCAGAGAGTTCCAGGAACTCACTTCACTCAAAAAAGCTAAAATGAAGAATGAATAGGGGAGAGGGCCATTTTATAAATATATATATATATATATATTGATTTGGGATTCCAATTCGGAAGTCCAAATTCAATTCAAAGAAGAACCAAAAAATTAAAAGATTCCAAACCTAGCATCAAAATTCAAACCAAATCAATGAACAAAATTCCAAATAAAAAACAAGAATTAAAAGATTCCAAATCAAGCATCAAAATTCAAACCAAATCAATGAACAAAATTCCAACTCAAAAGAAAGAATTAAAAGATTCCAAATCAAGTATCAAAATTCAAAATTCAAATAAAATCCAAATCAATTGTTATTGTCTTTTACAGGGTGGAAAGAGCCGTGAGTTTCTTTGATGTAATTGACAAGACCAGATAGCCCAACCAGGTTTGAAAAATCCACTTGGAAGACCATATAGTCCAGATTGATTCGAAAGAACTAGCCTGGAGACCAAAATTCCCTGAACTGGCACATGTGAAGCTCAGCTAAGGAAAATCAAAGAATCAAGTGTTTTACCTATTACAGGATTGGAAAAGCAGCGAATTCCTCTCTTATAACCTTTAGTCGTAGATAGTCCAGATTGGGTCAAAGGACCCAGCCTGGAGACCAAAATTCCCTGAACTGGCACATGTGAAGCCCAGCTAAGGAGAATCAAAGATCAAAGTACTAACATTTTTTTTCAGGATTGGAAGAGCAGCTAATTCCTTTTAACAATTGGCAGCCCCAGGTAAGTCCTCAACTTCAAAGTAGTTAGGAGATATTATCTCTTGCATTTTTCAACTCTATCATAATTGAGCAAGATGACGACAGTACATGCTCCAGGTGACAAAATGTGGTCGTTCTTTTCTTTGCCCTTCGGCTGTAGGCATAGTCCTTGACCAAAGAGTGGCATTCTATAGATAGCCAATTTTGTCACCCTCCCATGTCTATGATGTAATACGGATCTTGGATTTGACTTCTAGCATCCGACCAATAGAGATGCTGATGGAAACACTCTCGGGCTTGAAACCCTAGAAACCCTCGCGCGGGAGGGACGAGGGTCCAATTTTGGCTTTTTATATACGAAAGAATCTGATCAAGATGACCATACAGATGGATAGTGCTCAAAAATACAATTTTGATGACATATGGTACGTCAAAATTGGACAGTCGGATTGCTTGCAATCTTCCCTGCAAAATCATATACACATCGTGCACACTGACCAGCCAGCCAGCCAGCCAACCAGCCAGTTAGCCCAGCCAGTCCAGCTAGCCAGCCAAGCTAACCCACCAACCAGCCTACCAGCCAGGTAGCCAGCCAAGCCAGCCAGCCCAGCATAGCCTGCATGCACCTGCCACATTCTGTACGCCCCACCTCACAGCATGCTTGCCCTTGCTACATGCTGTGCTCCCCCACCGCACAGTATGCATGTGCCCCCGTCGCACGCTGCGAACCCCCGCAACATAGTATGCACACCCCCATCGCACAGCATGTGTGCCCTTGTTGTATAGCCATGGATACCCTACCTGCACCGTGCGCATGTTGCCCGCACACCCATACCAGCCTGACCAGCATGCTGTGCACATTACCTGCACACCCATACTAGCCTGACCCACATGTTTTGCACATTGCCCACACACCCATGCATTTGTGCACTGGTGACATCACCCGCACTACCTACCTAAACTTTCTCTATCCTCTCATTTTTCTAAAAACCACATTTTTTGGCTAAACTTTCTCTCCTCTTGCTTTTCCAAAAACTGTCTTTTTCTAGCTAAACTTTCTCTCTCCTCCCACTTTTTTGAAAACTGCCTTTATCGGCTTAATCTCTCTCCTCTCATTTTTTGAAAACCGCCTTTTATCCATATGACAAAAGTCCTCCCCACCCATTTTTTTCCTTCAACTTCCCCCTTTACCCATTGGACAAAATTCCTATCCCCTCAATTTAGGTAAGAGCTCCCCTTTCGTCCACTGGATAAAGGGATTCCCCCTCTCCTTTTTGTTTGGAAAAAACTATAAATACCCCCTCCCTTAGAAAAAATAAACCAAGGCTAGAATCCCCTTTCTCTCTTTCATAGTGAAATTTTCCTCCCCTCCCCTTCTTGATTTTCTTCTTATCTTCGGAGCGATCTTCGTCAAGATCCAAAAACTCATTCAGATCTTCGAAGTGTTCTTCGGGATCTTGAAGATCTTCAATCCAAATTCTTAGTTAGATCCAGTTTTTAGTAAAAAATAGTATGTTCTTGAGTGACCTCCCCTGAGTGTTTTTGAGTGTTCTTGAGCGTTCTTGAGCATTCCTGAGATAGAAAACTCCCTCTTTTTGAGGTTCTTTGGGTTTACGAAGAGATCTTTATTAAGATCTAAAACTCTGTTCAGATCTTCAAAGTGTTCTTCGGGACTTTGGAGTTCTTCAATCTATTTTTAGGTTAGTTCGTTTCTTTTTAGAAATCATCATTCCTAGCTAAACCCCTATCCGAGTGTCCCTGGAATCCTTTTAAAAATAGCCATTCCCAGCGGAAGCTTTGCCAAAGTGCCACATTAGCCTAGCCCTCCCTTAGCCTATTCCTAGTGAAAGCTCTACTAGAGTGCCACCTCATCCTAAATTTAGAAATAGCCTTCCCTAGCCGAAGCTCTGCCAGAGTGCCACCTCATCCCAAGCCCGAAAATAGCCTTCCCTAGTCGAAGCTCTATCCAAATCCAAATCTGAAAGCGACCGTTCCTAGTCGAAACTCTGTTCGAATACCATCACAATCAGCATCTCTCAAGAAAGAAAGTTGGAGGTCAAGACCATCTTCCCTTGAGCCCGGAGAACATTAAAGACAATCCAAACCGGTATTAGTCAGGGGCCCACCCCTATTAACTCGAAACAAGGGTTAAGTTCAGGTATAATTTCTCAACCACTTCGTCATAATGTAGACTTTATACATGCCTTGTTCTAGTGTATATAGTAGTTTGAATTCAATTAATATATATATGTGTGATAACTTAGCCATACATGTGGAATAGTAATAATTATGGAAAATGTTCGTTCTCAAGCATCTAGCAAGAAGACTAGTTGAACCGAGCAGATTGGGTGCTTAACACCTTCCCAACTCTGTAACCTGACACTTACTATAAATCTCTGGACCAGACAAAATTTTGGGCCCTTTTCTCAGGAAGCTAGCCCACCCCTAGGTCCTAGGCCCATAACCCTAGGTGGTGACTCCAAACCCTATTTGTATGATCCCGATCCCCGAATTGGACCATCATCAAATCCCCATCTCAAATGATGAATTTTACACTCTTGCGAAATAGGCCTCCACGTATCACCAAGTGGTGATACGGTGGTGCGGGGCCCGCAAGAAAAGCACACCACGACATGAAATCCCTCCCCTCACAAGAAAGTGAAGAAAGAGAGATGAGGGAGGATGGGGGGAGATGCATAGTCCATTTCTCCGACCGTGAACCTCACACCACCAAATCTCTTCTCTCTTCTCTCCCCTATTTTCTTTCTTTTTTTTCTCTTCATTGTCTTATTTTCCACCTCATCACTTTGGATCTAAAATATCTCACCTACCAATTGAGATTCTACCCAATTAGGAAACCCTTGGATGTCCTCCTCTCTCCCCTATTCCCTATAAAAGGGATTTGACCAAACCCTAAAGGGTTGTCCCTCTCTTGCTCTCTTTTTCTCTAATTTTTAGTTGTGCTCTCCTTCTAGTTCTAGTTTTAGTTCTTCTTAGTTTTTCTTACTTTAAACACTTTTGTAATTGGTTTTTATTTAATAAATGCAATGTTTTATTTTTATTTTTATGGTTCCGGTTATTCAAGTTAGTCAAAGGTGTAATAATTTTAATTTCTATTTCTAGGCTTAGTTCTAGGTGACAAGAACAAGTTATGTAGCATCTCTTTAAAGTTTAGTTTTCTCTTCTAGATTTGTCTTCTCTAGTCCTAGAAATTTCAGATTTTATTTAAGATCTAGTTTTTAGGGCTGATAGTATTTCAAATCAATCAAGTTATTTTAATTCAAGGATTCAAGTATGGAAGTTCAAGTAAGTAGGCTTCTACAGTAGTCTTCTCACCCCCCTCTCATTCCCTCTTCTTACTACCCATCATTCTTAAATTAGGTTTTAAATTTTTAGTTTTACATTATTGCTCTCCCTTTCCCCCAAGGTTCATGGCTAGATTATGCGTTGGCTTTACCCCTCTCTAGCTATTGAACCATCCTTTTATTTTGATTATTTATATTGCATCCCTTCCCCTAAAGCCAAGTAGCATAACCCATTGTAAGAGTACTCTCTGGTCAAGTAGGGAAGATTGTATTATTTATGGTGCATCCCTCGGGCTAAGTAGAGATACCTACAAGTGCGCCTCTCTCTAGCTTTTTTCCTTTTTTATTTTATTTATTTATATTTTTAGCACTTTTATTTTTAGTTATTTGCTTTTTAATTGTGTGGTTTGAGTATTTAAATTCATAGATGTGAATGGTTAGGTCATTCAATTTTTATTGCAATTTCAATTCCAATTTCCTTAGATGTGTTGGTTAGGATGTTTTTAGATGCATTTGTGTTAGGATAGTAGTTAGAAGTAGATCACCATATAATCAATCATTACACTTTCGCATTACTGGAAGAAGCTTAAAATAAAGTGGTTGCTCTCCTTTTGTTAGACCCATTAGCTACACTGATCCACATGCTTATAGTTACTTTTAAAATTCAAATAGGTACACTAACGGGGTAGTGCTGAGTATACAAGCGGCTGAAGAAGGAATCCCCTCACAAATCTAGACATCAAAATGAGGATTTCGACCACTGGCAGGGGACTGGGGCTTCGGCGGGGGCACCGAGGCTTCGACGAGGGCATCAGGCTTTGACGGGGGCACCGAGGCTTTGGCTGGGGTGCCGAAGCTTTAGTGGGAGCATCAAAGCCTCGGGGGATCTGGAGGGGTTGCTAGGGTTCATGGGGCTTGCAAAGCCAAATGGTGTGCACGAGGACGCACAATGTTGGGTAAGGTTGGGGCAAGTGTAGGCGGGGTTTGGTTGCTCATGGCAAGGTGTGGGGGCTTGCATGGACAGGGTTTGGGCATGCATGGCAAGGTATGGGGGCTTACATGGACAAGGTTTGGGTTCTCATGGCAAGGTGTGGGGGCTTGCATAGGCGGGGTTTGGGCGCTCATGGCAAGGTGTGGGGGCTTGCATGGTCGGGGTTTGGGCCCTCATAGAGTAACTTATGGGAATGATTGTGGGAGATCCAATGGTCTGATTTTGACATACCATATATTATTGGAATTGTGATTCCGAGTACTATCCATCTGTATGGTCACTTTGAACCAAATTCCTTCGTATATGAGAAGTCATAACTGGACCCTTCTTTTCTCTCGTATGGGTCATTTGGGATTTTAGGATGACTATGAAATGTTTCTCGGTTGGATTACCTTAGTCAACTGTCATCTCCATAATCTACAAGTCATCATAGCCAAGGGAGGGTGACAAAATTGGGTGTCTACAACAGGTTAATTCTAAGAAGGAAGTGATTGCTTGGCAAGCTGCTCAGATTCGGGATCTCACGATGAGAATGGAAAATTTACTATTGGCACCTAGTGACTCTTCGATGTTCCCTCTGGATGACCCTAAGTATGGGTCAGATGAGGACACTGATTCCTATAGACCTATTGTAGTTGTTCCTGCAAAAACACAAATGTTTTTTTTTTTTTTACCTTTTGTATTGCCAGGCTTGGCATTTTATTTTGGAATGAAAACTTATCTTTTAGCATTGAGTTTATGAGTTTGAATATAAGGTATTATTAATTCTACAACTCAAGGCTTCATTAGAATAACTGGAATATCATGAAAATTCAATTACCAACTCACTTTACTCCCAAGTGAATTACACAGAATGGAAATAGCTTCCCTACCAAAGATAGGATAGGTAGGCAACAATGTGGGGAGATAGTTCTTGGGGTGGGTAGAAGGTCAATAACTCCTCTGGGTCTTCTACTTCCAGTCCATACTATGACTGATGTAAGTGGGCAAGTAAAAGGACATATGAGTCAATCCCATCAACCTAACAAAGTTTCATTAGTAAATCATCTAGTGGCCACCACGGGCATCTCCATGCAATATCTCGTGCAGTTCTTCCTTTTAGGTACTCCTTCCAATCAATGATGAGCTTGAATTCTGGGACTTCCCTCTAATCAGCTTTAGTTTTTCAAGTAACCAAAGTTGGAAAATAGCAGGACTTCCTTGATAATGATCAATTCCAAATCTATCGTTGTGGCACATATCATCAATCCCTTAAGTGTCTCTGCAAGGACCATGGGGATGAAATCACCTCCTTCCTTCAATTACTTTATCACATTTATCAGAAACAAGTGGTGCACCACATCCGAGAGTTTGGAGCACATAACATGTAATACCCTACTTCTTAAACCCGGTCTGATTATACGGTTGTCCCGGTTTAACCATGCAGGACCCGAACCTGAGAGGGTTAAGGCTGGTTCCTTATGGACCATGATGGCAAGGGTGACTTTGAACACCGACTGGCCAGACAAGTCCGAGTCAGTGCCAGAGGAGACGGGTGTACCCAAGCTGTGTACATGCACATATCATAAGGCCATGTACGGATAAAGCAGGTATGTAGCCGTATCTTAAAGCACATACGTATAATATACCTTATGCCAAGAGTGAGATTCGTGCCGAGAGTCAAATTCCATCAAAATCCCACTTGTTGGCCAATTTTTGGCCCTCAGGTGGGCGGTCATAGGTGGGCGCATCATCCCACCTGAGTGACCCACCAATGAGGTTACAAGATGTTTCAAAAGGTATAAATAGCTATCTTTATGTTTTCCTTTTTTTTTTTCTCATTTATGACACTCGGGCGTTTGGTGAGAAGAGTAAAGAGGAGAGAGAAAAGAAGGGAAAGAAGAGGAAAAGGGAAGGAAGAGGAAGAAGAAATGGATTTCAGTGGCATCGAGGTTTGATCTTCCCATTCCGACACCAGAAGAGTGATCTCCAATACGAGATCTATGTTTAGAGGTGAGCAAAGGCTGGGTTCCTTAAACTTTCACCATACCCAAATGAAACCCTTGATTTGGGTAGAGTTTCTTGAGGTCTTGTAAATCCCCCTTGAGATGATGAATCTAAGGTTTAATAGATGGTTTATGTATTGATTTTGAAGGATTTGAAGAAGTGCTTCCATGGTTGGAGGATCATTGGTGAATTGAAGTGATTTTGGGGTCTTTGAACGAGTTATTGAGCAAAGAAGGTAAGATGGCTTCCATTCCTTAAATCTAACCTAGTTCTAGGCTAGAACCATCTTATGAGACCTTGAATGTGTAGAGAATGGGTTTGGAAAAGCCCCATTTGATTCCCCAAAGGTTGAGGAAGGTTTAGGAAAAAATGGCATTTTCCCGCCAAGACCGGTGGGCCAAACCGGTGGGCCAAATGGCCCCCTGAGGGCACCCGCCTAAGAGGGTAGGCCCTCGGGGCCAACCGGTGGGCCAACCTGCCCACCGGTCCTAGCAGGGCCCTCGAGGCCAACCGATGGGCCCAACTTATGGGTCAATTGGCGGGCTGACCTGCCTATCGATCGTGACCGGTGGGTCTGACTGGTGGGTCAAGACAGGTGGGCTATCCGACCCACCTGAGAGACTCCCAACTTGATTTTTACGTCCGAACCGACCCAAAATGGACGTACGACCTTCTTTTAGAATTCTAAACATGATTTTGCTACCAAATCTTGTTAGTTTTGACCCCAAAGTGGTGGAATGCTAACCCCCATTCACTCATGATAGGTTCACCAAATCTTACACTTCTCTGACCGGATCTCACCCGTACCAGGCGTGAGTCTTTGTACACTATAGGTAAGTGGGGAGAGGATGTTTGGCCTTATGTTAAGGCTTGTTTGGCATTCATTTAATTGTATCTAGACTAGTCATGTCATCATACGAATTATGTGTAACTTCGCCATCCTCATATTATTATGACTTGTGTGTTGTGTTTATTTTCTTAATGTAAAATGATGATGTGAATATGTGATGAATGATGACATCATTGTGCATAATGCATTAGTAGACTAGATGCCATAGTCGGATCGGAAATGAGTGCATTGGTGGCTCATGGAATGGGACGTGGAGGCACTATGCAATCGTACTATGTCATATAGGAGCATGCGGTATAGGACTATCATCTTTCCGTGCTACGACCCTTCCCAACAGGGGTTGAGGTGTTGGGTTATCATTTGGGGGGAAGCAATGGTCACGGTTGTTGGGTCACTGTAGCGGTTAGACATACGCCCGACTGGTCATTAGGACAGTCGGCAACCCCGGTGGTGTATTCAAGAGGGCCAATCGTACTAATTTTAAATTGCTGGAGTCAGCACCTTTAATTTCTGTCATTTAGTTTATGTTGAGAGCTGGTGGTCGGCATGTTTTACTTTTCCGAGTACTCACGGTGGGCCTTCTCCGACAGCCCTATGGGCGTATCATAGGATGGAGTTCGCGGCTCGTACCCAGAGTATACGCGCATTGTGGTTTTAGTAGCACTAAACCAAAGACTTAGTAATGTTGTTTAGGTGGATGTGATTTAAAATGAATTGCATAGCATATAGTGCATATGGTTGTGATTTGTTGTATGGACTGCTGTGTGGTCCTTCTTTTCACTTACTGAGCTAGTAAGCTCATCCCACATGTGCACCTCTTTTAGATGATTTTGCAGGTCATCAACCCGAAGAGCACGGGTCGGGCCCCATAGTTGAATTCCCTAAAGAGGATTGGTGGATCCGTGAGGAATTAGAGCACGGCATGGATTGCTCATGCATGGGCTGTGCTGTGGGACCGCAGCTTTGATACCGAGCTGAGCTTTAGTTTTGATACCGAGCTGAGCTCTTCTTCTCATACCGAGCTGAACTTTACCTTTTGATACCAAGCTGAGCTTTACCTTTTGATACCGAGTTGAGCTCTACTTTTGATACCGAGCTGAGCTGTACCCTTTGTGTTTTTGACGATCCCTTTTGTGTACTTGATATGTAAATTGTATTCTTTTATGTAAATATCATGCCTGCGGGTCCACATGTACTTAAATATGTATTACAATTTGGGTATCAAGTATAATGGAAATATTTACAGGTAAATTAAGCCTCCCGCTGAACTGATGAACACTTTCTTAGTTGTGTGTATGCTGTGGTTGGATACTGTATCAGATGATCCTGGTAAGTTTGGGTTAACCGGTGTTAACCCGGTCACCGGTCCGGTTCTGTGTGAACGGGGTGTGACAACAGTGGTATCAGAGTGTGATGCTCTATTCCTCTCACAGCATACCATTTGACCCCATAGAATCTATAATAGGAAATGGGATTGGGTTAATGTAAAAACTTTAAAGAGATAAAAGCCAAAGAAAGAAAGTAATACAAATGGTTGCATTTAGTTATTGCATTCATGGTATGCATGAGAGAAAATGAAAGATTAATTAATTGATGTCATAACCCATCGAGTACGAGTTTAACGAAATTTCGATAGCATAATGGTGCAAAATGAGACCAAAAATTTTCCACACAAACACCTGATAAACAACATATATATAAATATCAATGATCAAAATTAACAAAAGACACCACAACTAAACTACACAAGTATTCAAACATACAAATTCACCACAAACCACTATCAAAACACATCACCCCACAAATAAGTCCAGTTACAGAGAAAGTATAAGGAATGAGAAAAGAAAGAAAAATATAATAAGATCAACAACATGAAACAGGTGAGAAGCTGGTGTGGACGAGCTAAGTCCTCACTGATCATCGTCATCGTCGTCGTCCAATACTATTACTCCGTTCACCTGAGGTCTAGAGTTAACGTTGAGTCAACGGTCGTAGTAGTCGAACCTCGAGTTCACCAGCTATATGTCCCTCCAAAGTCGGCCAAAATCTACTAAGATGGCATTGGCCGTTGTATCCAAGTCCTTGCCCAGTCTAAGAAAGGAATTCTCTAAAGTAGCCTGCCTCTCCAGGATGTGTTCCTCCCTAGAAGCACTCCCATCTAGTCTTCTTAATAGCTGATCTTGCCTGTCCTTCAAAGCCCTCATAGTAGACATCATGCCCTCAAAATCATATGCACCACTCTCAGGTGGTGGGGCTCTATGCTGTGGGCCTGTAGCTCTAGTGAAGCCAGGATCAGCACCTCTCGACTCATGAGACACCTCCTCAAGGATGTCCTCGTCCATAAAATCATCCTCCCCACCCTGAGGAACATAGTCCTCATCCTCCTCACTAGACTCCTTCTCCATGGGAACATCCTTCCTAGGGGCAGCCCTCCTATCCCTACCTCTCTGAGCTCCTGCTCTCTGAGGTACATCCATAAGAGTGTGGAGACCCATCCTCAATAGATTCCCCCTGTCAAACTTATCTGCTGGCATCTTCCCCTCCTCACCACTCAGGTCCACCCCAAAGAACTCAAAGATCCTAGTGTGGATCCTGTCATATGGAAATCCTCCATCCTCGGGGTGAGAAGTATGGTGCTCCATGATCTTGAGGATGACGTAAGGCAAGCACAAGTTCTCTTCACCCCCCTCTAAAGCCTTAAAAATGCAGAAGGCTAAGAAGGTCGCCATGAAGCCCACCTGGTTCCGGTGACCTCCTCTGGGGAGCAAGTTGAACTGGACCAGATGGGCAAACACGTGAACCTCTGGAAAAAATGATGTCTCAGAATTCGGACGCTCCCTGCTGCCATAGATGGTCTCATAGATGTGGTCCGGTGTCTCTGAACTCAAGAACAGGCCCATGGGCTTACTCCTGGGAGGACTGTAGAAACGGTGCCCAGCCGAAGAAATACCCAAAATACTGGCCAGGGTGTCCACGGTCAGCTGAATGTCCACCCCCTTCACCATACTAATTATTGCATACTCTCCGTACTGGTGGGAAACCTCTAGGTTACAGTAGAATCTACGAACCAGCTGCTCGTAGCACAGACGGTCTATGTGGAGGATAGACTCCCAACCCAGTGCGGTGAACCTCTCCTGAAGTTGAACCTTGTGGAAGTCGTCAACTACCACAGTCTTCTCCATCATTACAGACCTCTTCAGGAAGGCCTGCCAGTTGGTTGTTGCCTCTGAACAGTGGAAGAGCTCCTCGTCATAGTCGAAAGAAGGTCCGGGTCGCCCTGTGCGAGGGGCTGGGGAACTAGTCCCCGCACTCTTCCGTTTGGAAGCGGTGGTCTTACGCCGAGTAGAAGAGGATGTGGGTTCCTTGCCCTTGCGAGAAGACATCCTGGCAAGAAAAGAGGAAAGAGGGGTGAGTAAGGAAAAAGGAATAACAAAGGGAATAATAGATTGGTGAGCAGTAAGAGGAAGCCCCAAAACCCAATTCTCGCAAAATAGAAAATGTGACAAGCGATGAATGATAGAGAGTGTATGGATGAAATACATGGTAAGTAACAAAACAGAAATCATGGAAAAATAGAATGTGACAAAATGTGACAAGTGAGGAGTGATAAAAAGCCTATGAATGAAATTCCTGGCCAGTGACAAGATAGAGATTATGGCAAAATAGCAATGTGACGGAAAGGGCATATATAGCATGGCAAATAAAGAATGATAGAAAAATCCCAATTCTCATTGTGCAAGTTCAATCTAAGGAAAAAAAAATGAAAAGACTCGCAATAGAGTAAAGCTTGAAGCTACAGGTCTAAGATTGAAATGCCATCGTAATGCAATCAAGAATATGCAAAAACATCTACTAATATGCTATTGAGGTCCACAAATATGAAAGGATGTAAAGAGAATCAAAGAGACCCAACACAAAAAGATGGATTTTCATGGGAAGAAATGGGATTTCAAACATACGGGACTTTCTATGATCTTTACAGCATGTTAAGTACAAATCAAATATAAGGCATTGCATTTGAGTTATTAATTGGGAAGAAAAGAGCGGAAATTGAAGAAATCCCCAAAATGGAGAAAACTAGGACACGGTTGGGGTTTTCTCTCAAAAATTGAGAAGTAAATCCTAAAACTAGAAAAAAATCACAGAGAAAACATCACATTCACATGAAATCGCTGTTCTATGGAAGGAAACACAGAAAAGAATTGAGATTTAAGACTACTCATGAGTTCTACCCCCAAAGTACATGTTCTGAGAAGAAAATGAGGAAGAAACTTACTTGTGAGTAGAGGAGTTGAATCTTCCCAAAACTGCCGGATCGTTGAGTGAGATCACGAGTGGAAGCGTCAAGGAGCTCTCAAAAATCGCCTGAGAGAGAAAGAGAGAGTGAGGAAGAAAACGTGAGAACAAATGATGAACAGGGGCTTAAAAGCCCTGTTCATATTTTTCGCTCGGGTAGGACCGGCGGGCCAACCTGCCTGCCGGTGTCAGCCCACCGGTTGAAGATTTGGACCGGCGGGCTGACTGACGGCCCAACCTGCCCACCGGTGGTAGCCCACCGGTTGAGAGAAAACTTGAAAAGAAAAAAAAATATATATAATAATAAAAAGAGAAAGGTGGGGGTATTATTATTATTATTCTTATAATAATATACCTGAAAAAAAAGGGGGGTGTGTGGATAGCACCATATGGTTAAGTGGGACCTTTGTCCTACTTGTTGTAGCACTAGCCCTATATTTTTGAGAGTAAGTTATGGCTAGCTGCAAACGGTTATACACTATAATACCCTGTGTGTTGGTATATAATTATGTGCCGATATCAATTCTAAGGTGTTTAACCAATGTGGTGTATGATATGTTTCAGGTACAGGGATACGATGGTACGTACTAGATCCGGTAGCAATGCACGAGGTACCTCGCGTGGTCCTCGTCCTTTCGATCTACCACCGAATCCCAGAAGGTCCCGCTCAGTGGGGCAAACCTCACTTCCACAACCTCCAGAGACCTTTGGTCGGGGTGGGGCACAAGGGGACCCACCTATAACTGCACTTCTGGACCCTCCATTGGTTATTACTCTGGAGGATGTTGCTACCATAATCCAGCAGCCACAACAGGCTTTCCAGCAACAAATGCTTCAGCAACAGCAAGCATTTATGACTGCTATACAGCAACAATTGGACCTTTCTCAAACAGGTCAACCTCCCCGGATACTTACTCCACAGGACCCGCCTGTAGGGTCTGGTATGGGGCCACAAGTGGGAGGTACACCTCCAATTTTGCCATTCAGTATTCCTCCGTATGTGGTTCCCCCTCCATACCCTTACTATCCAGCTTATGCTCCTAATTACCCACCAATGAATAATACGTCAAAGGTAGTGGAGTCATTCAAGAGGAACTTGCCACCTGTATTCTCTAAGGTGGGGAGTGATCCTCTGGAGTCGGACCAGTGGATCCAGGAGCTGGAGAAAATATTTGAGGTGATTGAGTGCACAGATGCACAGAAACTCATTTGTGCGGGGTTGCAACTCAAGAAGGAGGCCAACTCTTGATGGCAAGCCTCTAAGCCCATATTGTTAGCCACACATCCAGAACCCACCTGGGAACAGTTCAAGGAGTTGTTCTTGGACAATCATTACCCACGTAGCTTCAGAGACCACAAGGAGACAGAATTTATGGCCTTAACTCAAGGAGGTAAGACTATCCTTGAGTATCAGCAGCAGTTTGAGAGCTTGTTCCATTTTGCCCCTAGGCATATGAGGATAGCTGAAGAAATGGTTGCAATATTTCTGAAGGGCCTAAAGGCATCCATTGGGTCTGTACTTGAGGTCTTAGACTTGACAGACTATGGCCAGATTATGCAAAAGGCCAAGACTATGGAAGATAAGCAAAAGGGAGAACAGTCCCTCACACCTGGACTGTGGAAGAGAACAAATCCATTTCCGGATATGGGCAACTCCTCTAAGGCATACCATGGGTCGTATAGTTCTGGGCCTACATATAGGCAGCCCTATAGGCCATCTAGCTACCCTCCTCTACTAGCTGGCGGTTTGGGCTCTACATCTTTTCGCCCAAACACTAGTGCGGTACCTACAGTTCCAAGGCCGCCCCAACCTCCATCTACAGCGGGTCAAGTGCAGAGGGGCCCGCCCCAGTTTTGACATCACAGATCCGTTGCTTTAACTGCCATTCCTATGGGCACTATACAAAAGACTGTCAGGTCAGACCAGCCTTGCCCTCCAGTCAGCCCTCTGCGTACTGACCTCCCTTAACTCGGGGGAATCAATCGCAGGGAAGGATGTATGCCCTATCAGCTGAGGAAGCTGAGGCTAGCACAGAAGTGGTAGCAGGTACATTTTAAATTTAAGAATTTCCTTATGTTAAATATTGATGACCTGCTGTACTTATATGCATTGTTACACTTGGTGTCCTATCTATATCGGGCATACCAGCTGATGAGCACATTTATGTGTGAAATCTAGGGTAGTAAAACATACATTTTACATATTTAGAATGGAGCTACCTTGGGTTTTACTCTCTTTTTGCAGGTTTTATATTTTCAAGGCCTTAAGGACTATCGGGAGCTATATCTTCAATTTTACACGTAAAGAGGTCCTATTTCTTTCCATGGTTGCGAAGAGGACGAAATTCTGAGCAAGATGGACGTGTTCAATTAAAAGTACACCTTCGTTTGGTCACCCGTACAAATGATTATTCTTTTTCGGGTCAGAAAAAGAATAATGGATCAGAACTGAACCGAGATGCAGAACCAGCCCGTTTGCAATTGTCCCAGAGGTACAAGGAATACTCCAAATGCCAACAAGGATCGATGGACCACATCCTTAAGTGATTAAAGATTTTTTTTTGGTAACAACAACTACCTAGCTTAGTTGGTGAGCTATGGTGTACAAAATTCTCTTGCTCACCAAGAGGTCTCAAGTTCGAATCTTATGGTTGTTTTTTTTAGAAGATTTTGTTGAAGATTTTCTGCTTTAGAAGCAAGCAAAATCGTGGAAGCAAGAAGAGAAGAAAAAAAAAGGAAAGAGAAAAAAAATGGGAGAACCAAAAATTGTCCAAATCTTCTCTCTCCTCCACATCATCACCAAAGATTGTCCAAATCACACAAAGGAAGAAAAAAAAAGTCGTCCCTAGGAGAGAGAAAAAAAAGAAGAAAAATAAATTAGAAGAAAAAGGAAAGAAAATAAGCAAAAAATTTTAGGAAATTTCTCAAAATTTATTTCTCTCTTCTCTCTCCTCCATCTTAGCACTTTTGGACTCAAAAGATCTCACAATCAATTGTGGGTTTCTCTCTTTTAGGAAAGAGAAAATTGTTACCCTACCTCTCCATTCCCTATAAATACAACTCATGTAAGAGGATGAGACACAATTCATTCTTCTTCTAGTTTTCTTTAGTTGCTCTCTCTCTTCCTCTTTCTCTCTTTAGTTTTAGTTCTTCTCTATTTTTTCTTTAATCACTTTTGTAATAGTTTTTTTATTTCAATTAATGCAAGTACTCTTTTATTTTTATTCAGTTCTTTTTATATTTATGATTTATGCAATTGAGTTGTAATTTTTTAAGTTATAGTTCTAGGCTTAGATCTAGGTGACAAGATCATGAGCCGTGGAGCAATTTTTTTTTCAAGTTCAAGCATTGATTCAAGTAAGTAGGCTCCTTCAGTAGTCTTCTCTCCCCCCTCTCATTCCTTCTTCTGACTACCCTTTCTTTCTTAATTTAGGATTTTTATTTTCAGTCGTTACATTATTGCTATCCCTTTCCCCCAAGGTTCATGGCTAGTGTATGTGTTGGCTTTGCCCCTCCTAGCCATAGAACCATCAATTTATTACTTTTATTTTAATTGTCTCCTTTTCCCTAAAGCCAAGTAGAGTAACCCTTGTAAGAGTGACTCTCTGGTCAAGTAGGGAAGCTCATATTATGATGCATCCCTCGGGCTAAGTAGAGAAACCTACTTGTGAGTCTCTCTCTAGCTTTATCCCCTTTCTTTTACTTTATTTTTATTTCAGCATTTTTTTTCTTTATTTATTTATTTTTTTTTAATTGCGTGGGTTGTTTACTTTTAGTTATTTATTTATTTAATTTTTAATTGTGTGGCTTGCGTCTTTAAATTCTTAGATGACGAATGGTTAGGACGTTATTTTTAGGACGGTAATTAGAATTAGATCACAACCATTAATCGGTTCACTTTCGCATTATTAAAAGAAATAAAAAATAAAGTGGCTGCTCTCCCTGTGTTCGACCCGTAGCTACACTGATCCGTACGCTTGCGGTTACATTTTAAATCTCAAACAGTGACCTACCAATCTAGTAATTAGATATTTTAACCCAAGTATAAATAGCAGTTATTACCTTTCTTTTCCCTCATTTAATGTTTTATAAGGTGGGTGAGAAGAGTAAAGAAGAGAGAGAAAGAAAGGAAGAAAAAAGGGAAGAAGAAATGCCCCCTGTGCGTCGCCGAGGTTAGATCTTTCCATTTCAACCCCAAAAAAGTGATCCTCATCTTAACATCTACGATTTGAGGTGAGAGAAGGCTATATTTCTTAAACCTTCAAGAATTCCTAAGTGAAACCCTTTGATTTGGGTAGAAATCCTTTAGATCTTGTTAATCCCACTTGAGAAAATGAATCTAAGGTTCAATGAGAGACCTACATGTTGATTTTGAAGGTTTAGGTGACGAAATTACAAGATTTGAAGAGCATTTGATGATTTCTTGAGTTGAATAAGAGATTGGGAGTTTTGAAGGTGTTCTTGAGCCAAAGGTAAGATCGATGCTTAAAACTTTGAATCGACCCTAGATCTAGGTTAGAATCACAATATGGGACCTTAGATGTGTGAAAAATGCGATCGAATCGACCTTTTGTGGTTTCCCCAAGATAGGATGAAGAATGGAAGTGAACAGTAGAATCCCGATTCTGATTGATGGGTGCCTTGGAAAGTGATGGACCCACAAATCTGGAGCTCGCCTGTCCTGGTTGGGTTTCTGGCCCGAACGACAGGTAAGATCGGTGGGTGACTTGGCCCATCGCTCCTGGCCCGTCGGTCCTGGCAGTGCCTCTAGGTTGAGTGACAGGCAAAGACCTGTGGGTGACCTGGCCTGCCGCTTCTGACCAATAGGTCCTGGTAGAGCCCTTGGCCCAACTGGCGGGCAATGACCGACGAGCACCTAGCCCGTCGGTTGACCTACCAGTGAGACCTATCGGACTCCAATGGTGCCCGAATTTGTTGGGTAACCTTCTTTCGTGATTTAAAATGTGTTTTGAATATCATACTTCGTTGATTTTGACTCCAAAGTGATGAAATGCTAAACTTACTCGTTTATGTTAGGTTCTACTAGGAACTCGCGTCTTCTCGCATCGAATCTCCCTCGTATTGGGCATGAGCTATTGTACATAACAAGTAAGTGGGGAGAGGATGTTGACTATTTTTCTGGAGTGTTTTTACATCATTCCATTATTGTTGTAGATTAGCCATGTCATCATTTTATTACTGTGGGTAGACTAGCCATCCACAAGTGCCATTTGCATGCATTGTCTTGTGCATTATGAAACGTTTATAATTTGTTATGATGTACTTTAATTATTAAATGCTTAATTCTTGCTATGGATTATGAGATGGACGATTTCAATTATTGAATATGATGCATTGCTAGATTAGATGCCGTAGTCGGCTTGGAAACGAATGCATTGGTGACCTGTGGAATGGGACGCGGTGGTACTATGCAGTCGTACTATCTCATATAGAAGTATGCGATTAGGAATGACATCTCTCTGTGCTACGACCCTTCCCAACAGGGGTTTAAGTGCTAGGTATATCACTGGGGGAAAGCCCGAGGTTGTATACCAACGGTGACGGTTAAAAGTATGCTCGGTTGATCACTAGGACAGTCGGCAACTTTGATGATATAATCAGAGGTCCAATCATACTGCTTTTACTTTAATGCAGGGCAAGACCCAATTTACTTTAATGTAGCGCAAGGCCCAATTTACTTTAATGTCGCTAAGGAACAACAATTTACTTTTTCATTACCCATGGCTAGCCTTCTCCGATAACCCTATAGGCGTATCGCAGGATGAGGTTCGCGACTCGTATCCGAGGCATACGCACATTGCGGTTGTGAGTAGCACATAACCTATAACTTAGAAATGCTGCTTACATGATTTAGGATAATAAAATGGACTTGCATGTATATAGGTTCATTTGTATTGCGAATGCTTGCTTAGTCTTTCTTTTCATTTACTGGGCTAGTGAGCTCATCCCACGTGCACACCATTTTCAGATGATCTTGCAAGTTTTCCTATTGAGGAGCTAAAGCCGGGACCCATTGTAGAATTTTCAGTCGAGGACTAGTGGGTCCCTGAAGATCTTGGGCATGGTGCTAAGTGCCAATGCGAGAGTTGTGTTGCTGGATAGCAACAGTGATACCCTACCTGAGATTCTTTTTTATTCTTTGTTATGTTATCTCTTTTATGCTCTGGATATTTAAGTTGTATTTCTTGTATATATCACACCTACGAGCTCACATGTAAACGTATTATGTAAAACAATTTGTATATCAAGAGTATTAGAGTATTTACAAGTATATACATACAAGACTTCCGCTGAATTACAGATTTTTTTTTCTTTAGTCGAGTGTATGTTGTGTTGTGGTTACTGCATCAGATGATCCTGGCAGGTTTTGGGTTAACATGAGTTAACTCGATCACCGGTCTTGTTCTATAAGAACGGGGTGTGACAGGTTCTCTCACTAGGGTCCAAAGTTAAGGAGAAGGGTGTGATAAGAAGATTAGGTTCGACCATCGGAGATCTGGGAATGGTTGTGGGGTGTACCAAAGAAAAGAGTTAAAAAATAGGGGAGCACACTTATCTACCCTCCAAAACCCAGGTTCCTACTATACACCAGCGACCTGGTTGCTTGGCCTCTAGCAGATGAAGTGACAAGGTGATCGGTGATCATGCCAAGACTCCGCCACAAACTTGTGTCTCGAGTACAAATCAATAACTGCTCATGGTATTCAGAGAAGGAAATGACAAAGATCAGATCTCGGTCCCATTAACCAAATGGTAGAGAATCCTCTCCCCCAATCACTATTGCTTCCTCATCCCATGGATGGAGCCAATATGTTGCTTTAGATTCTGGCTCATCTCAATTTTGCACACAATAGACAAGAGAGTGTCAATCGGAGGGGGCTCCGATGGATGAGGCTTCGATGCCTAAGTTAGTCTTCAAACCACAATATAGGGTTCAATATTGAAAGAGCAGTGAGGAGAGAGGGAGAGAGAGTGGCATATCCTTTTTTAACTTTCCTTTTTCCTTTTTAAAAGATAGGTGTCATGAGGCCCTAATCCCTATAAGGGTTGAAAAACCTTATTTGCCTATGTAGGTAGGTGCTTTTGCGTTGGAGAGTCCCTTGATTTGTGGTTGTTTGCCACCTGTCCTACACCTATTAGTGAGGTCCTTTTATGGAGTATCACTCATTCTGCTTAAATTTTTGTGATGGAAAAACATTTTGTGGATTTGGGAGGTCCTTTATTTTTTTTGTAGGATATTCTTCCTAAATGGTAGAAAGTAAAGACATATTTCTATAGATTTGGACATAAACGTCTCTTGGAGCAACATAAGAAGAACCTACCGATTAACTGAGCAGTGCCCCTCATTTCATTGCCTAAGAAAGGAAGCATCGTTGTGGAGAGTTTCTTGCTTGCAGATCATGGGAGAGGAGAGGTGCTCATATGAGCTTCCAATGATGAAAGGGAACATAGCTCTCAAA
Source organism: Macadamia integrifolia (assembly GCF_013358625.1). Lineage (NCBI taxonomy): Eukaryota > Viridiplantae > Streptophyta > Magnoliopsida > Proteales > Proteaceae > Macadamia > Macadamia integrifolia. The sequence continues at coordinate 174,963 of NW_024868127.1, forward strand.
GCGTATTTTAATGGAAGGGTAGAAATGTAAAATCCCACTATAAAAGGGTAGATGAGTATCATAGAAATATTGAACAAATTTAATGGTATGAACTCAACGCAGTTGGTCTATTAGTAAAATTTAACATACTTACGTGGAATGGGGATGTAATTTCTGAAAAAAACAAGAGAAATTTATAATAAGAGCAAAATACTGGGAGAGAAAAATAAATTACTCATTTTTTTTATTTGGTAAATTATTATACCCTTTTCTACCGTCAAAAATAATAATAATAATAATAAGGGTTGAGGTTTCCTGGTCGGTCACCCTAAATGGGAATATTTTGAGGGGTACTTCCTGGACCGTTGGATCTAAATTTCAATATGATGAAGTGTTGATTTGGAATAAGTGGTATTTATACTTTAAGAAACCCTCTTTTTGGTAGAAGAGTTTAAGAAACAAGATACCGTATTGGTATTTGATAGAGAAACGAAAGAGGGAAGGAAGAGTTTGCAACTGCAACACTCCACCCACCGATCTTGCCGAAGAACGATCAAGCATCAAACTTCCCTTTGCTTGGACAGGTCATTTTTATTTGCAGCTTCATTTTTTTCCCTGTTGATTATAAAGATTCATTGCTTGAAAAGTCTGAGAGAGGGAGAGACGGTTTTTTATCTGTGACGACTTGGGGATCTTGCGGTAGTTGATAATCATGAACAAAAGGAGGAGGAGAAACATGGAGGATTGCTGAGGTTAAGAGCTGGGAGTGGGAGTCGTTATGGAGGTTCTAAGTTTAGAAGGGGCCGGTTGCTTGTCGATGGAAGAAGGAGCACTAATGGTGGTCTAATGTGGGTAAAGAAGGGAGAGATCTCCGATGGCAATGGGATTCTCATTCAAGAAGCTAAAGCTAAAACCAATCGTGGTTCGCGAATTCATGCCTGACAGCCTTGTTCCTCTCAGGCTCTCTGATTTAGCCTGATCCTGTGAGAAAGAGGGGAAAGGCAAATGCTCCATGTTCCATCCATGGCATTTGGCATTTGAACTGGTTGGTTGTCATTTCCTTCGTCATGATTAGGAAAGAATGGAGGAGGAGCAGAAGAAGAAAATTGCCAAATCTGTAGGGTAGGGTAGGGTTTCCAACTTCAGGTGTATTGGAACATGCCCAATTTTTTTCTCCTTCATGGTTTGATTTGGTTGATTTTGTTTCTTTATTGGTGGCTTTGTTTCAATTTTTATGCTCTTCTGATGATCCAAAAGTACAGAGTATGCAAACAAATCGAGTGATGCATCTCGTCCTTTCCCAAGTTCAAAAAACAATTCTGATGCTTACTGTAGCAGTTGGATCAGTTACAGGCCTTTCTTTTTCTCCTGAGCTGTTTAGCATCAATGACTTTTCTAGCCCTACAATTCAACCTTCCATAAATATTCTTGTGTTTCCTAACTTCTATCGAATTTTTCATTTGATAGAGAGATTTAAGTTTGAAGTTTAATAGTCTCATTTTTTAATCCTAAAATTTGGCAGTGTGGTGTGTGACGTGCACCCATATCATTTGGGACACGTCAAATGGGCAATGCTTACCATTCCATTATTTACACAAACTTTTTGATGACTTATCAGCTGCCTTGCTTGAGAGTATTTTTTGGTATTGGATGTATATTGTAAGGTTTGAAAATGCTCCTTCCTTATCTGTTCTTAATGCTCCAAATTAATTCAACAAGTCCAGGTCTGTATTGTAATGATGTTTCTGTGATTAGAATGGGGTTTCCTAAATAATTTCATGGTTGTATATTGTATGGCCTCTTGTATGTAAGTTTGTAGGGCTTAATATGGGAGAAATGGATCCAAAGTTGTTTACGGCTTGGTCCTTAGTAACAGCACACATCATTAACTTTAGCTACCTTGTAACTGTTGATTAGTTCTTCTCCTATGTCATTGATGATTTTAAACACTGAAGTTCTGTCTGTAGGTTTTCTCAATTCTGATCATCCATGTCTGGAACCGTCTTGATTGCTATTTTGGTCCTGCTCCTGCTTCTGCTTTAGATTCCCCAATTTGGCCAAGGAATTCTTTGCTTTCTTTTAGTAATTGAGATGAAATAACTGGCATTGTTGTGGCTTGCATTGCTAACCTGTTCGATTTGGAGGATCAAGAGCTTGAAAGCTACTGTAACAAAATACCAGAATAGAGAAGCCCAGAATTTGTGCGTGAACTCGAAACCTGGCAAAGACCCCTGGTTCTATCACCTTCCTGTGCAACCTACACTCTCTCATACAGTTGGGACTGCAACCCTAAGGTATGAAGAACAGCCCCTTTATTTTTTTTGGTATTTTTTTTTGGGTAGATTTTTCTTGTATAGAAGAGGAATATGTCATGTAAATGAAGCTTTTACTGTAGACTTGATGTTCGATTTGATTCCATGGTTTTATTCCAGAATTTTGCTTTTTGTGTTTTCATTATATGCTTTTTTGAATTTCTCTAGTGGTAGTCTTTGATACTTGTGATTGTAGACTAATTTCTCTTATATTTTGTTATAAATGAAGAATGCTGTTCAATCCTTTGAGTTCAGGAGTTTTTTCCCCTCTCTTCATTTTATGATTCAGAATACTGAAAACATAATTTCATATGGAGGCTTGCCTTTTATTAGTTATGGGAACTAAAAATACAACTTTGCACTACTTGATCTGATGTAGGTAAGATATTTCACACCAGTTTGGGTTCCAAATAGACATTAGGAGTTCCTCTGCAGGTTACCTTTCTCTGCTATTGTCGTGTTCATTGAATGCATCCTTATATTGAACTGTGCCAATGAAGCATTTACATATAAGCAAGATTTTTTCATTTCTAACCCCTACTATAAAGAACCCAAACCTATAGATCACCATTTAATGTGAAGCAGCTGATGTTTGTCTATGCATTTGTTTGCTCAAAATTACTTGCAATGGAATAACCTAATTTGTTTCTTTCTATCAAGTAGCTGATGTTTGAGGACCCATATTTTTTTTCTATTAAGTACATTCAATTAATGAGGATCCTTATGTTTGTGCTATTAAAAACATTCAGTTTCATTGGATCTTTATTTTTATGCTTGACAATACATCCGGGATTCTAAGCATTTTTATTGATTTTTAGCCTCTAATGTACTAACAATCTTTTTTGTATGTAAAGAGTTTTTAGCTCAAAATGGTAGAGCAACTGGGTTAATGCCCAGGTTATGGTGGTTCGAATCCACCAAGACTTTGAAAGTGAATGAATGTGTTCTACCTTACTACTGTCATGTGCTTCTGCTGGTTTTTCCAAGAGTTGAGCCTTTTTTTTTTTTGGTTCTGGTGATGAAATTGCTTCTGCTGTCATGTGCTTCTGCATTTTCAAGGTTTTTCAGTCTTTAGTGAAGAAGCTCTTATTTAGGTTGTCAGCTTCTTGGAGATGGTTCAAAAACCTTGATCTAAGATTGGTTTGACATTTCTTGCATTCTGTTTATGGCAGTCTTGGTTAACTCTGCCCTAAACTGAAGGGTGCATCTAAGGTGAATACAGTTTCAGTGATTTTTGTTCTGTCCGAATCAGAGTTTTATTGGCCTAGAGGCTAAACTGTTCAATTTGAACCTGTTATTTCAATGCCAAAAACTCAGATTTCTTCCAAATTTCCAGTTTATGGTAGTTCTGAAACTGGTTCTGGCAATTTACCTGTATGTATTCATTTGAGATTAAGTGAGGCTCTGAAGAAGGATTTTGTTCTGGTAGTTCTGTGGTTACATTTCACATCTAATGATGATCTAGAGCATAGTTGAGATGAAAATGAATTGAGAAGTCTAATTTATTTATTTATTTATTTTTTTTTTTTGGTGTATAAGCTGTTGTGATCTTAAATAAATATTTTATTAAGGCAATATTGGATGTACTGTGATGTCCTACCATTTTATTGCCTTCTTGTGATCTTAAATCTGTTTTTTTCTATAGCACTTGTTCTCAGAAATAGTTATTTGAAGTGGTTTCTGGATTTAAGACAGAACTAGGCTTCTGTTGTGTCAAACAGTTTCAGTAGAAAGATCATTTTTCTTTGCATAACCTCTTTTGATTGGCTTCGGGGCTGTGTATAGTTACAGAACTGGCTCTGATCTTTAGGGCTTGTTATTCTTCATTGGTAGTAAAATCTCTTCTTAATTTGTGATCATGGCTTCATTTGTTTCCAGGAAAAAAACCGTTCCCTATTTTTGTGGCTTTTACCTAGAAACAAGTGAAGTCATAAAAGATGAAGTGGAGTTCCTAAAGTTGAAATTTGCTGCTTTAACACATTGACTGTTAGTATTGTATAAACTCTTTTCTAAGATGGAATGAGAGACATTCATAGATCTTAGAAGGAAGCCAGACCATGACCTTAGGATTTTTAGCACGACAAATCTGGTTCTAATCTATTACAGTAATACAAACCTAGCAAACACAAGGGAGTGCAATTTTTGGCAATCTAAAGTGGGCTAATTGATGTATGCTTTCTTCATTTTCTGCATTTAATAAAACAATTGAAACAAACCATCTAGCTTGCATCCATTTGACACACACTTCTCATAAGTTGTTTTTACTACAACTCTGGGTTGCTCTTTTGAACTCAAGATTTAAACATGGAAGAGAGTGAAGAGGGGTGAGGGAATACAAGGTTTTGATATGATGACACTAAATTGATGATCAGAAATGGATTACCATTACCAGTAGCTAGACCCAGTTGCCAACCCAGACAAGAAATAAAGATTTGAATTTGGAAAGAAAACAGAGAAGAGCCTAACAGCTCTAGGTTTTCCTCTGTTATGTTTCTAATTTCATAAGCACCAACCCAGACAAGAAATAAAGATTTGAATTTGGAAAGAAAACAGAGAAGAGCCCAACAGGTCTAGGTTTTCCTCTGTTCTGTTTCTATTTTCTCTGAGTAACAGATTTAAAAACTGCAAATAAATTAGTTTGCATTTCTAACATAGAAAGAGCTTGGGTCTGAGTAGAGCTGTCAAGGTAAACAACACCTTGCCCAAGCTGTTACCAACCCCAACCCAGTCTAAATGTGCAATACAATCTCCCAACTCAAGATCTACCTAACCAATGAAAAGCCTAAGAGCCAAAACTGTTCTTGGACATTGGTGGGTTGTTTTGATGACTGATTTACTTCTTCTGACTCACAGGTCATTGACGCTGCATGCAACAAATGTTGCAGATTACTCTGCAGTTCACCACACACTTGTTCCTCACCCAAGTAACAGGGTATTAAACTCAGATTCTCTATGGTGCCTCGACTGGGAATGGGTGTTTTTTTAAGTGATTCTTTGGGTAACCATTCATTGGCATGGCAGTGGGTATAACCCAACTCTATTTTGTAATTTGATCCAAGAATTTCAGGGTATCCAAAAGGAGCTAGATAATCCAGAATGAGATAATTCTAGGATATTGCACAGCCTGCTCCAGAAACACATTTTTCTTCACTTTGAGAAGCTACGTAAAAAAAATTGAAAGATATTAACAAGTTGAAGGATCACTTTCATGTTCTCACCTTTGATTAACATTATTAAAAAACTAGAAGGACAATCACTTTTTTAGTTAAACAATAATGCACTGATTTCAAGTGAAGATGCTACTGGGTGTAAGTTTCACGCCATAGATTCCCCTCATTACAATTTTCACTGGAATCTTCTTCCAATCACACAACCGTACTCTGAAAAAAGGTTCACTCAGAATCCAGAACATATATCCATATCATTTTAGGCACATAAAATGCACGCAGATTGAAGAATAGACAGAAAGCAAAGAGATCATCAATATTTCATTATATCAGCAAACAGATAATCCATTCATCATATAATAATTTAACTGTCCAAGAAAGCTGAAAACCACTACAATACTATGCCTGTTAGAGTAAGACCATGTTTGATACAGATACCACTCTTCTATGATCACTTCTGTTTTCATCATTTAACGTAAACAATCCCTTTTTAAAAAATGCCTAACTTTGAAGAAGTTACCATTCCTTTTGATGTGCTTGAAGTCAGTGCTTAACAGTAAAGGTCTTTAAGACTCAAAGAAAACAGTGGCTTATATAGGAAGATTACTATAGATTTAGAGCTTACAATAAAGGTCTTCGAGACTCGCAGCAGAGCAAGAACCCAGTTTAACTTCCCCAATTAATAAATCTCTCTTGTTTGTGCATCGGTCAAAGTCTCACGAGCTCAAGAAATATGACTTCATCGGCAACAGTTGGCACACACACACCCACGACACCAGGAGGGGCATATATGGTTCTAGATTGCATGTCTCTGGATTAATGTTGTGGTGACAAAATAACAAGAAAATCAAACAGGAAATAAAGATTTGAATTTGGAATGAAAACAGAGAAGAGCCCCATACTCTGTTTGGGCAACTCTGGGATCAAGAAGCCATTGAACTTGGCTCTTGTTGCTCAATGAGCATTCTTTTTTTTTTTTGTTCGTTTTGGCTTCCTTTTTTTTTTTTTTTGGATAACTGCTTTTCATTTGAGGCCACTGAAGATGCTTTAATTGTCCTAATCATGAGTTAGAGTCTGCATATTGATTGCTCATTGCTTCAGGACTGCAAAGCATTCTATAGGTCTAATGGATGCTCACCAATTTCTTTCTTGTTACTTAAGAGTGCAACTGTTTTTTTTTTCTTGGAAAAATGAAAAAAGAAAAAACAGTGCAACTGATTTATAGTTGTTTGCTTCATGCTCAAGAGAAGCCTTCGTGAGAAATGATATCAATTTTGAGAATTATAACCTGCTATATAGACCTTATGTGATCAGCTCACTGAGACTCTTCTACAAAAACTAATGTAGGACTAGATTTAACAAGCAAACTAGGCCCAAAACTGCAGGAACTTATAAATCAAAGAACAACCAAAACCAGTCCCAATATATATCAGAAAATCAGACTTCAAGTATCATTCCAGAAAACTGCCGACCTCCAGGAACAGTATTACAGAGAATAAATAATAACAGCAGTAGTCTTTAAAACTAAACCAGAGATTGAATAAGATTACTAACACATTCCAGTTATCAGAATAGATGAACAGCAGACCAGTAGCATCTTTAAAACTAAACCATTTACGTTTTCTAAAATATTTACATTTATTCCTTTTCATCTTTCCTTGTTTTCATTTTCTCTTTCCAATGACCAGATGTGAGTCATCCATTTGCCCAAGAAATCAGCTTCAGCAGCACATAGATGCAACCACCAATGAAATGGTTCAAAGGATTGAAAACTAATGCAGGATCTGCTTGGGTTTATTTCAGGTTGAAAAATATGGTTTGGATTTTCAGGTCAGATGGGGCTAAGACAATGGTTCTCGGGTGCTGCTAAGGTTATACATTGGATGGTGTTGATGTAAAGGTTATGCCTAGGGGCACTGATAACCTGATCTGGTCTTGGAGTAACTTTCTGGAATACAAGGCAGGAAGGTTACGATAAATGTAATGAACTAGCATTTAGCTAAAAAGGGCCAGGGAGAAAAACAAGAGTGATTGATGGAGAAATATGGCAATTTAGATTGATAATAAAAACCAAGATACAACAAATGATCAATATCAGATTCACTTTTTTTTTTCTCAAATTTGGCGGGATTTACGGTAACAAATGTCTTCGTTTTTTCATTTTAATTTTGAATTTCAAATGTCTATAAAAATAAAATGAGCACACATTTGCGTAAACTTATCCTATGGATTTGCCATATAATCTATGCCCTATGGTCTTTATCAGTCTTAGGAATAAAACTGATACCCGGAATTAAAGGAGATGAAAATACCAAGAGGTCGAGGATTCTCTGAGGAAACAAAGATGAGCAAAAATGAAAATCCTTATCTAATCACCTGATTCCAGGATTTTCATTTTGGGCATGGAAGAAGTGGCCTTCTTGTGAGGCTCAAGAATCGCAGTCTGATTGGAGACAACAATGGACTGCAAGTTATATAGCTCTCCCAAGATGGCTCGCTTCTTCGTAACAGGAAGTTGCGGGAGTCTCGGGTATCAAAGAAGCGGCTCTCTTCATCGCAACAAGGGTAACCCTCATGCGATTCTCCTTGTTACCCATGTTCGCCAAACACGATAAGGTCTGGAAATGGGTATATGAGATGAGAACGGAGGAGAGAGAGAGAGAGAGAGAGAGAGAGAGAGAGGTGTGAGACCCTAAGGACCTTTGTACAAGTTTGTAGTGAGTGGTAAGTGTACTCTGAGAATGATTTTGAATTCTAAATTCTGAAACAGTAAGAGAGAGAGAGAGAATGAGAGGGAAGAAGAGGAGGGAGGGAGAAAGCTGCGGAGATGCCGCCACTTTTCCTGAAATTTCAAAACTTTGTAATATGCAATTGCGCTATATGGGAGCATTTCCGTCTTTCTAATTTAGGTACGGTTGAGTGTTGAGACCGGAGAAGGCGGAGATTATGAGATTCGCGTTGGCAGATGTGATTTTGGGTTGTTTCTCTATTTTTTTTATTTTGAAAATTCGTTCTGAATTTGGAATTTGATCGCTGAGGCTATGTTTGGTAGCATAGAAAAGAAAAGAAAAGAAAAGAAAACCGTATAGATTCTTGTACGGTTTTCTCCCCATTTTAAATATCTTTGTGCTTGGTTAGCATACAAGCATAAGAAGATTCTTAAATTTAAAATTCAAATTTCTCTTGATTTCTGTGAAATTTTCACTCGCCGCCATTTTTTTTTTCTTCCCGTGAGGACGAGATAAGTTGTATAGAGAAGAGAAAACTTTATATTTTGCTCTTTCTCCAACTCTGTCTCCCTCTCCAGGTGAAGAAACTGATCTCCATCGATCAAAAAAAGACATCACAGGTACCTCTCTCACCTCCAACCCTCTCTCTCTCTCTCTCTCTCGCCTCCAACTCTCTCTCTCTCTCGTCTCTCTCGGACTCAGACGGGAAGAATCCAATCAACGTGGGCGTCGGACTGGAAGATGGAGTTGCTGACTCCGACACCTCCTCCCCAACTCGCCGGACCATACTTCTCCGGCATATATTATCAGACGACTTCCCTTTCCTCACTTGGATCTTCTCGCGATCTTCATCATGATCAGGATCAGGATCAGGATCATTCTGTGACTCCACTATCGCCGGAATTTACGGAAGAAGTTGGTGACAGAATCACAGTTGCAGTTGGGAAGGTTCATAAAACACTGCCTTTGCTTCATTTCTGTTTCCGGAAGTTCGGCTGTCGAGAGATCGTTCTTCTTCATGTCCATCAACCTTCTTCCACAATTCCCACCCTCTGTAAGTTCTTTAAAGTTTCCCCCAATTTTTAAATTTTTATTGTGACATGTTCTTTTCGTTGTGTGATGGGTTTTCTTCTCCAACTCTGGAATGAAATGGGTTGCTGTGACATGGCATTTAGTTTGTTGATTGCCTTGAATTCTCTGAAATGATTTATGGATTACGCTTATATCATTTCCTTTTTAGGTTTCATCTAATTTATCCTTGTTCTTACTCTGATATTTGATTACCCATCTCCAAAGCTTGAACCTGACCTGTATTTCACTTCCTTTTCATATTGCCCGTGTCTAATTGTTCTGAACTAATGTGTCGTTTTACTCTCTCTCTCTCTCTCTCTCTCTCTCTCTTGGGTGAATGGAAAATATATTAAAAGAAAAAACAGTATACAATAACCAGCCAAAAAGGCCATACAAGAAGAGGTCCACTAAATACTAATACAAAGAAACCTCAATGGATTTTTTTCGATACATATATACAAAGAAACCTCAATGGAGGGGATACAAACTATTGCTGTATTGTTTTACTTTCGAATACCCATTGTAGTTTTTCTCTTTCGGGCGTTTATCATACTTGTATTCTTCCTTCACCTAGTATATTTTTCATGATAGAGTAATTTCCGACAGTTTTTAGTGGCAATTCGACAATAAAGTATTAATTTTTTTCTTTTGTTACCTGTAGTAGGAAAACTGCCTGCCAGTCAAGCAAACGAAGGAATGGTGTCTGTGCATCGGAGAGAGGAGATGGAACAGACAAGAAAACTTCTATTCAATTACTTGGCCATTTGCCGGAAAGCTCAGGTGATCTCTCTGATAACTCTTTTCTTTCCCCCGCTAGTAGTTTGGTAAGTGTGAAATATAACATGAATCCGTAATGGTAGTCTCTTTACACATCCTTGGATATTCATAAAGCAAAGGTAAATTTTTGTTGTCTCAACTATTATAACAATTTTCTACCAAAAAAAAAAAAACTATTATAACAATCTTTCCATCCCCGTCAACTGCCCTGCTTTTGAATGATGTGGAGTCACTCCCAATTGACAAAGTAGGTCTTTTGAGTATAAAGAGTGGCCAAATTTGACTGGTGCAATGGATCATTTCTTGATACATTGGTGGGAGGAAAGTAGTCCTCTCTCTCTCATTAAACGAAGGATTTCATTTCCCCTGATCAGTGCCAGGATTGAGTGCCAACCTTGTTGTCAGCAAGCTTATTCTCAGGAAAGTGTATGCGTCTGATGTGTATAATCTACCCCAATATGCACAAGACTACCAGATATATGACCCTCTTGATCGGAGTAAACCAACCACCAAACTTTGCAAATAGCATATTTGCCTGGTGCATCTAGGTAGAATTGCAATAGTAGAAGAGAGTAAACTTAATTATATACTGAAAACCGACCACTGATTCATGAGGCTACGATATGTATTGATTAAGTACTAGTATGGTGTGAGCTGTTGCAGGAAGTTACTTCAAATGATTTGGTATTCCATGTTCAATCCAATTCAAACTATTGAGTTCAGAGAAGATAAAGCTACATAATCTATCTTGTAATGATTTGGAATTTAGGTTTTGGCTCTAAAAAGAAATCAGAACCACGCCGAAATGGACTACTGGAGAATGAAATTAAATGCCAAGTTCACTAGGAGGTTCCAATGTTAATACACAGAATATTCAAGAATGAGAAGAAGAAGAAGAATGAGAGTGACAACATAAATAAACCAATTCTCAACATCTTTTACCATTTATATGGTACTCATGACAATCAAATAATCCTGTAGTCCAAGGATATGACTCAGATTCATTTAAGTAGGGTGACTTGATGGCCACTTGGGTCTCTGGGTCCTAACCCCTTTCTTACTCTGCTCTCATCCAATTCATCTTCTAACAAGACTTTGAAAATTCAGACTACTGGGGCATGCTGAATGAAAGAACTACAGTTTCAGACAAAACTGAGATAACATTTCTGATGATATATTTGAGTCAGTTTTAGAAATTCCCTTCCCTAGAGAGTCACACCCACAACATGAGAATAGTGCTCAAAATTTAAACACTTCAGGTGAGGTCATGGGAAACTTCCATATGCATTGAATGAAAGAAAAATGATCAATTTTGTGAAAATCCTAACAGTGAAAAAAGATCTGGCAGTGTTTTTGATGTGGGTCTTGGAGTTAATCAGAAGGACAGAGATCAATGCCCTGTAGATCTGACATTCGGTTAGTCTCAAGTTCTGTTATCAGGTTCTCTTCTAAATCTGGTTTTTTTTTTTTTCACATGATTCTAGTTTTCTAATGAGCTTTTGAACCTAAATCCAAAAATATGAATTGAAACTCATCCAGTATCATGCATAGCTATTTAAATTTTATTTTCTTTTCTTGTTATGTCAACCAATCACCAAGATTTCTTTTCTTTTCTTTTCTTGTCAATCAAACACCTGTGAAATCTTTATTTTTTCTTTTCTTTTCTTTTCTTTTCTTTTCTTCTCTTTTCTTTTATTTTCTAGATTCTTTTTTCTTTTCTTTTCTTTTCTATGCTACCAAACATAGCCTGAGGGAGAAAAGTTTTCGGGCATTGTTCATGTGGTGCTTTTCCGTTACTATTAGAAATGGAAAAATGTACATCATGACCCTGGGCAGATGGAATCCACATCCTCCCCTTGTAATGAAATGATACCTAAGATATGACCTATAAGATGGGACCTATATGTGTATGGTATTGTATCATAGTATAAGGGAAAATATGATTAAGGATTTACATAGAATGAGATTGATTAATGCTTGATAAAATATTGAAATAGGTCTTGGATTCAGCCATTAAGGGCGAAGGTCTGGATACCCATTGTTAGAAAAAAATAAAAAATAAAAAAGGGTCTTGGATGAATGCTTAATAAAATACTGAAAGTTCTCTATATGAAAAAGAGGAGTTCTTGCATCATAATGGTAGAATATAGTAGGGGTGTCAATTCTGAGCCTGCATCGGTAGGCCCGATCGAACCCAACACATTTATGGCATGTCTTAGACTGGCCCTATTATTAACCGTGTTGGGCTAAACGGGTGTTCATGGTGTAGCCAACTAGCCCATCGGGCGCCCGATCAAACTGATACGTTTATATGCCTGAGTTGAACCGACTCGTTGTAGCCCGATCCCTTTAATACTACATAAAATTTCTATTTTGCCACTACTATAAGAAACTAATTAAGCTTTCTTACACTTTGCTTTGTAGTAAGATTTGATTTAATTAAGCTTTATTCTGTAAGTTGTAATGGTCATAATCTATTTTTTTTTTTTTTAAAAGAACAATAATAATCTCAACCCAATTAAGAATATAATTTTAGGGTAAACACGTTTAAAGCCCGTTTAGACTTAAATATGTCCATAGCCCGATTAAAGCCCATTTAAGGAAGCTCGATTAAAGCCCGACAATTGATCGGCCCGATTATAAACTGTATCATCCAAATGAGAAAAAAGTGAAACAGCATTATCAAAGCTAGTATCAAACAAAAATTGCCACTAAAGTAGTGATTCCTTCATTCGCAACTACTCTAACATCCATATTCCAAATTGGCTTGTTACGCTCGACGCTCCTTTTCAAGAAGTGTTGAAGCATTAATAGATGAAATTGATTTTTCATATTTGTCATGAAAAGGGGGTTAGTATTTCTCATTCATTCAAACAACCTGACATCAATTTTTTTTTTTTTTTT